>NC_041024.1:3709371-3859371 GCF_900634625.1 Parambassis ranga | reverse complement strand
TCCATCAAGCAGTCGGTTGGAAAGTGAAGAGTGGTGCAGAGGAAAAATGATTAAGCCCTGAAATAATCATCAACGAGGATTTCCCTCCCTCCAGAGGAGGCTTTCATTTAATTGGACAGACTCACTCTGAGTTCCAGCAGGAGGCTTTACTGCCTATAAGGGTCCTACTGAATCTCCGCTCAATAAAAGATCACTTGTGCAAAACATGAATCAGTGCCATATCGTGTAGTTGTGAGAAGTCCGGTTTTGGAAGCAACACGTCAGCTTCAGGATAAACGAGGCTGCACAGCTGCACGGATCATCCAGGCTGAACTGTTCCACAGCTGTCATACTTAACACATGAACTCTATTAGTCACAGGTGCTGTTAAATTTCCCTTGACTCTAAGACTCGGGATTAGATCGACTGAAGGATTAAGACAGAACAACGTGCTGCATTTCACAGGGACGTGGCCTGTTGTAAAATGAACGTGCATATCTCACCGATCGCCTTGGATACGTCATCAAGCTTATCCTGAGAGCGGCTGATCAGCACGATGGCGAAGCCTCGGCGGGCGAGCTGCGAACACAAACAAAACAACACGTCAACAAAGGCGAGACGTTGTGACGTGAGCACCACACAGGCAGCACGATGATGCACGTCATTTCTTTGACCTGAAGTCATAGACACCCTGCAGCTGGTCAAAAAACCAAAGTTTGCACATAAGAGTGCAGAAGTGTCATTCATTTCTTGTAGTTCTCTAAACATTTATATTTGACCAGGAATCTGAGGAACTCTATCTCAGACGAGCACTGGTAACTTAAGGCTGATCACTTCCATAAGCTGTACAATAAAGAAGAAACAAAACAACAATCTGTGACTCCTGGGTTTAGTCCAGCATAGACAGCATGTAATCTAATTATTAATGTTAACACAGGTCTAAGACAAAGTGAAGTTTTACCTCTTCTGCATACGCTTTCCCAATCCCATCTGTGGCTCCGGTCACAACTAAAAGGGAAGAAAATGCAGGTTAAAATTGAATCAGCAGGGGAAAAGTATTCCAAAGACATGAGTAAGAAGTACCTCAACGAGCATTTGCTACTAGGAAAAAAAGCCTTTGGTTGTGTAGCCAAAAGTATGCAGACACTCCATGGATCTCATTCCAGGAGCAGATGCTAATTTAGTATGTAGGACTTTGTGTCCGTTCGGACACAAGAGCACCATTAAGGTCAGCTACTGATGCTGGATGAGGCCTGGCTAACATTTAGCATTACAGCTCATCTCAAAGGTGATCCAATTAAGTTACAAGGCTACAACAGGTATGAGCCAGTCAAGTTTGTTCACACCAAGACTGACCTAAAAGGTGTGTCCACATATTTTAGCCCTGGATAGAAAGTCGTTCAACCCTGCTGAGCTGCTTTGTTGGAGCTCACTGTCAGACTGCACCTTCAAAATAAGGGCTTGATGCATAGCTGTGAATCTGCTTCATTAGTTTCAGCAGCAATTTATTTATTTTTCTAATCTGAGGACAGAGATGTTTATATTTTTTTGTTTTAAACTCAGCTTCACTAGTGTGAGGTCAAGATGGGGTTAGAAGACAGGTAAGTTTGAACACAAAAAACCCATCATGCTTTACTTCCCACTGCAGATGAACAGAGAAAGAGTGCCACCTACAGGAACTTTGTCCTCACAGGAATTTTTATAGCAGGTCTGGGCTGCAGATTGTTTGACTGACAAGGGTGAATGATGACAAAATAAGAGAAATACGATGAAATTTTCAAGGGTAAAAAGCTGAATGCAGTGCAGGACAAGGTAGGAGGAGAGCAGCTGAGGTGAGTAAGGAGGACAAAGAGGGAGAGCAAGCGAGGTCCTCTCTGTCATCGGTGGCAGTCGAGCGAGCAGATGCCCTGGAACTGCCTGGCACAAACAGCAGCAGCAGCAGCAGCAGCAGGGGCCTATTTTTAGCAACCCCCATCTTTCAGAAGAAACTATTCATCATACCTCTGGCTAAATATAACAAAAACTGGATGAGGAGTGGGAGTCAAGAGTGTTACAATATGTCCCTGTGTAACCTGCAGAGCCCCACTTAGAGAGGAGTACTCATCTGGCTCCTGTGTAAACTTGCACATTGCTCTTATTCATAGGTTTTCGGCGTGTCCTTATTTTGTGAGAGTGAAGTGCACTTAAGATGGGGCTACTCGGGTGTCTGCTAGGTCAAAGCACATCAGTGTGGTTGGATGCACTGTGCAGCTCAGCCTCTAGGGTCTGCTAGCAGGGCTTTTAGATGCTCATTAAATACCACATACAAGGTGTGCCAACATGAGCGCAAACTTTAGTCGTTGTCAACAATATGATCAGAGCATTGGCAGTAAATATAATTCATTCATTCAATCGTTTATTTAAGAATTTTGTGTGGTTTTTGGCTAGCATGGCAAGCTAGCAGCAGACCAAAAATTAATATTTGGTACATTCCAAAAGAAAAGCATGTTTGATTTCAGGTGAAAATATTCTGCAAAGGAATCACTGACGCCTGGTGCTTGCTATTTTTATTGGATAAAAATATAAATATATGTGCAGAGATGATAAAGTTAATATCTATTCAATGTAAAAATACTACACATTCATCTACCGACCCTTTGCTGTGCCCATGATCTCCCTTTATTTCGGCGATTTTTTTTTTTTTTTTTGCAGACGATGCCGAGATGCCAAGCATCCTCTCGGGCTGCAGCGGAACCAAACAGAAGGGAGTGAAGAAGGAAAAAAAAAAAAAAAGGAGAGAAAATGACAAACAGGAACACGGGGGATCCTGGGGGCAACTAAAAATAGCACAGAGAAGAGGAGGGGAGAGTGCAGGAGAGTCTGCAGGCACAATGATGAGGGAAAGAGGCTGGGTTATTTTTAGTTGTTTTAAGAATGAACTGTTTTGCAGTCAGAGGAGGAAAAAAAATGAAAAGATTTTACAGCTGAGTGCATGTTCCCTTCACTCAAATAAAACAAGGTCTATTTTAGGAACTGCTGTCTCCCAACAAATCTAGGTCAGCCTGGCTAGGTGTTCTGATGATAGTGCCACTGTGTGCTGCCGTTTGGGAGGCAACATCATTTAATTGCTGAATAAAGGATTGCAAATAAATTGTTTCTTTTTTTGTGACGTCGGCATCTAAAGGCAGACATGGTGACAATTTTCCCCCTACACCCACAGGTGAATGACGTTCCAGCTAACCTGCTCCTTTTCCTGAAAAAAACAAATATGGTTGGGTTTTGGTTTTGGTTAAGACAAAACAGGACATTTGTCTGTGAATTTTTCACTTGGATAAATATTCACATCTGAGACCTCACAGGTGTCCAAGACTCATTGAAATTGGACACTATATGTCTGGTCTCTTCATCACTGCCACTGACTGGCATTTGGAAGCAGCAGACACCAACTCTTGGTGCCCCGGTGCAGGTGTGTTTCCATTTTGCAGGGTATTTGCAGGGTACTGTCACTGCTTTCATGCAAAAAGGGAAAAAAAACAGTGAAAGAAATCCACCTGGAGGCTTTGTCTAAAGAGGGACAGGTTGCTGGCAGAGGATGCTGGGACGCAAACTGGAGTCTGATCAAGTTTGAATCAAGGTTTGTAGTAGAACCAGTGAGCCAGAGCAGACAAAGGTACCCCACATATCATGGAATCCTGACACCAAGCCGTGAGGCCATGCCCTGTATCAGTGCAGTGAGCTACCACTCAGACTGCATGCAGGCATCAATAGACATCACTGAAGAAGGCACACCAGGAGGATGAAAACTATTTTGTAAAATACTTTTATTAGCCTAGTTTATATATATATTAAAAAATACAGCTACACTATTATCACTACATCATTGAGCGTCTACTATTTTTATCACTGGGCCTTTGTCTCAGATAACAAGACATCATTTGATTAGGACACCACTACACTGACTCTCTGTGAGACTAACACAGCCTCTCTCTCTCTCTCTCTCTCTCACACACACACGCATACACATCAGCGCAATGTGGGCACCAGTGAACCAGAATCCTGAGGATCCTGCCCATCATGTGAAACTCATTTATGAATGGCTCTGCTCCCATTATATAATCAGGCCATCCTCTCAATCAGTTCAGAGAGACAAAGTTTTTGTGAATGAAAGTAGCAGCTGAGGCTAACGGGCTCCTTTGCCTCATTACATTCATTCTGAATCACTTTGCATGCATGATCCCAAAATTAAAAAAAAAAAAAAAAAACCCTCTGATGCGCTTCCATTTTTAGCCGTGCACAGAAAGATCAAAAAGGCCCGTGTCCTCAGAATATCTGGCTTTCTCTGGCAGGTGAAGGAAGGCCATGCAGAATAAATTTAGACATTCTTGCATTTAACAAAGAGTAATGTAAGAAAAACTAAACAAACACATTGTTCAAACAACGTCTAAAACCTCTGCTCTTACAGCTTTTATCTAACAATGTGTACTTTGAACACTAATGTGAAAACGTTCTCTGGAGTCTGTTCAAATTTCAAGGTCCACTCAGTAAACAGCATGGACAGATGGATAGTATTCAATCTGATTCGATAATCCCCTCGCACCATAATCCAATCACAAGACTTACTACAGTTTGCACCAGATGACAAAAGGCTGATCATTCCCTGCCCATTCTTTATTTCTGGTTTACTGCTGTTAGAGCACAGACAGTAGGACACAGACACATAACTGGAGGCATTACACACTCACAGCAAACTACTTATGCAGCTGTGACACAGAGCATGAGAACACAAAAGAAAAACAGCTCTCAATTGTTCCAATGATCAGTTGTGAGTGTCATAAATTAAGGTTAAATATGCTCTGAGTGTGTCTAATACAGAACTATTTCAGAAGCTGGCTCCATTAAATATACATTTATAGAGTGACATTTAACAAAAGAACAACCTTCATTAACACAGCAAACAGTAAAAACTGGAACACCTATCAGTGTGCTTCAGGCAGGTCGCCTTCATTACACAGTAAACCGTTATCTGAAGCTGATAAAGAATCAGCAGCAGGTGCAGGCTGCTGGTAGAAGCTGAGCTGTTGCATACATCATCCGGCAGTGACGCTGAATGTGGTCAGATCTCCAACAAACTACAACTTTCAGCCAGAAGAGGTCAGTGAACGCAGCTTCAATCAACCTGATGCTCCTCCACAGTATGACAATAAATAATGCTTTTTAACAAATCACCTACAAACCCACAAAATATTTAACATCTCAAATTAAATTAGAGTAGGTGGTGGTTTCTCAGTAGAGTGCGTTGCTGACCCAGTGTTTGAGTTCTTATTCAATGAGACAGATGCCTCAAAGCACCTCAATGTGCTAGTTTTGTTGATTAGCAATGCTAGAGATGATGTTTATGCTATATTGTAATTCACGTTGATTCTATAGTGACATTTATTTGAGGACGGATGGATAATTTAGTGATAAGAAAGCACTGTATCATGTGCCATGGTGAATGTGAGGATATATTTTACATTTTCAGTACAGACTGTAACCAGGTTGTTACTGACATGCTTGTTGTTCTTTGTGCAAAAGGGAAACTTGCTTATTTTGAATTACACAGAGCCTGGTGGCCATCTGACTGTAGTCATGATTATTATTACATCAAGGAACGTGTTTAAGTTAATCTAATTGTGTTGTTCTACACCACTCTCTCCACCTACATAAGTAAACAGACTGAGAATCCTTCCGTGTCCTCTTTTCCATATCGTGGCATTAATAAGTTGTGTTTTGGTCGACAGAAGCAGTTCCTCCATTACACTTACAGCATCACTGTCAGAGCAGTGTGGCTCTGCAGCTGACCGGTGGAGCTGCTTTATCACTGGGTCATCAAGCTGCCTCAGTTTGCTGCAACAGCAGAACCACTGAGCTATATGGACAGAAGTCTGGATGCATTCTGTATTAACTACCGTTACTCGTTACACTCCATACTTGTGCTTTTACTTTAAAAACTTAAATACTTGAGTAAATTTTAAAGATGACAGACAGACTACTTAAAAATATTGACTACTCTAATACTTCTACATGAGTATGATGCTTCTACTCAAGTATTTTTTGTCAGAGACACTTTTGGAATTCAGTGGATTAAAAATAATATTAAGAAAAATATTAATATATAAAAAGAACTGACTTGTCACGTGATACTAACGTATTATTACAAGTATTATGTGTCATTACACACATCAGGTGAGTTCATGGATTCTTTTAAACATACTTAAAATAAATATAAATATAAAATGAAAGATACACCACACAGTTTCCTACCTGCCCACTTCCCCAGGTTGTTGGGAGACACGAGTCGACCGTTGCCCAGCACCCACACCCTGATCCCGGACAGCAGCCTGGAGACGGTGCACACGGACAGCCAGGCCGCGGTCAGAGCACCGAGCCAGAACAGCGGCGTCTCCACGGCACGAATCAAAGCTTCTCCGCTGGAAGACATACCTGCACCGCCTCTGTCTACACAGCGTTGTAAAATGTTAACAGAAACTCAAAGTATGCGTCAAACCGCTCCCAGGACTCAGATTCTGTAAAGGCAACTTCCGTATCCGCATTTGGAAGTCTGTGATTGGCTCGTTTTCTTCTTCTTCGGTATTGGCCTATATTAGAACAATGCAACAAATGAGAGCGTTACTGCCACCTACTGCTGCACCAGAACCTGTAGTCAGCCCAGTTAATGATTGTAGCGTTAAAAACGTCGTGTGATATATGATTTTTTATTCTGGTGTGTTTTCTTGCTTTTATAAAATAACAGTAATATAAACACATAGACAAAGCATCTGATTGTATTATATGAATTTAGTTTCCCTTCATGCTGGTTTGCAGCAATTTAAAGAATTGTTTACTTCTGTATCAGCAAGTGTAACTACAAATCACACATGTTTCTCCTTCTCTTCACCTTCCTGATTTGAACCTTATATTTGTCCCTTCATCCCATATATTTGTTCCTATAAAATTTTAACCCTGTCTCACATTATTGTGCAATTTGTCTTCATCAGTTCAAATATCCTTAATATGTATTTTCACATATGCTTACACTATTTTTTATTTACATCTATAACAGGTCTCACTTTGTCCCCCCCTGAGGACTGGAACCTTTCTCACTTTTATTTGTGAAATTGTTATAATTTTATTAATAATAAATCCCTACATATTTTCCACAAGTGTCCAACAGTGTGACTTATTTTTTGAACACACATGCTTTCACCAGACCTTTGTATTAAGTCTTTTATCTTTGTCACTACAGAGCTCCCATTATTCAACCATGCAAGTGTAGCATCACAATGTGCAGGTTGTGTAAGATGTTTATGTTTTATTTCTTCTCCATTTATAAAAATATTATTTGACTATAAATGCAAACACTGTTCACAGAGGGAGTACTGACGGCTCCAGTCTGTTATTTAAACACAGTGACACATGGTGATCACACCTTTTATTGACTGTGGATGTTTTTAAATCAGTTAAAATACATTTCTTAGGAAATGCAACCACAAAAATTCAAAATGAAATTTGATCATTCATTATTCATTATTCATCATTCACAAGACATTAATGTGGCAGTTTTCTCTCACTGTATTGACTTGTGTCTGTCTTTCTAAAGGTAAATAAGGTGTGCAAAATGTCAGTGCTTATTTTAAAATCCAAGTTCTGCAGCCCTGTGGGTTCTGCATTTGTTACACGTACATTAAAATGTCAGTAAGTTCTTTCTTTCATGTTTTATTGGTTTATATGGTTTGATTATAGTTTAATACTTGATTAGGTATTACGTTTGTACATGTGGTGAGGTTGTATTTATAAAGTGCATTTATATGCAAACCACAGATGATTTTCAGGTATAAGGTGTTTATCCTGAGAATTTATGGGAGCGTCTTCTGTCTTCAGATTTTGAGATCGGTGTCAAATGTATGTTTACTCAGACGGTTCAGTTTTACATATATGTTCAGCCTTGTTTTTTTTTCTCTTTCATTCTGGTTTCATTTGGCTCTATATAGGTTACACAGCATAATTGAGTCCAGTTCCATATAAAAACATATATACACATATATGAAGTACACAATTCAGCCAAGTGGAGCAGACAGCAGTGGTCCATAACGTGAGTGTGAGCGTTACATAAGAGCATTGCATCTAAAAATAGAAATGCAGCAATTGTAAACAGGAGTCTAAACTGTTGGCTGTGAGCTTTCAAAGGAACCTGAATGAAATTTAGATTTAGAAGCGTCATCTCGGACATAAATGGACCAGCAGCTGATCAGGACCATGAGAGCCTGCAGGCGACCATGTTGGCCTGACGTCCATGTGTGACTGAGCATGGACGAGGAGTTAAAAACTGATGAACTGAGGACAGCTGACGTATGACAAGATGCAAAAAAAAAAAATGTTTATATAGCTGTGTTAAATATGTATTTGTATATCGCACAATTCCTCCCTCACACATGATTTGTCTCTGTACTGCACGAACAAATGCACAAAGAACATCCTGTCCGTAAGAAATCTGATAAATAATATACTTATTATAGTCTGCTCTTTGTGTGTTTTGTAGGTCAACAATACACACTTTATGCTCTTTCTTCTTTTACGTCAGTTTCAACACACACACACACATAATGAACACAGTACAGCATCATCACAGGAGTTAAATATGGATTTTAATGTGCTTCTTTACAGTAACACATCACAAAGGTACACACACTGATCACTAGCTCATTAAAACATTTGACTTATTTAATAAAAATTACACAAGGAAACACAACAAGGTGACACAATTCAAGATTTCACATTGCTTTTATTGTGATGTTCAGCTGCAGTGCACAGAAAGCATCATTAATAATAAAACACACACACATCTGGGGGGGGGGGGGGGGGATCGGTGGCATGAAAAAGCATGAAAAGCACAACATACACACACACACACACACACTGACTCAACGCACACAACATGCCCCTGTGCTCATGCATCTGTCCCGTACATGCAAACCTACAGACGTCATGTGTTATTCAGGAGTAAATTAGAAGTTGTAGGTTTGAATAAACTGGATCTCAGACTTTAGCAGCCATCTTATTTTTCTTGTGTTAATGCTTCAGGTGTAACTCGACTGATTTGTTTGTACATGATGATTTCATCATAAATGTTCCCACTTGTTCTGAGTGTGTGTGACTCTGCACAGTACGTAAGTCAAAAGTTTTTTGATTTAAATTTTAGACTGCAGGTTGCAAATAGTCATCAATCTCATACTCACGTACAAAGATCAAAGATGCACAACAGAGAACGTTCTGCATGATGTTTAAAAATGATCATTGTTAGGTTATGTCTCTTTTGTAAAAGCATACATTCAAATATGTAACTCTGGAAAAAGGAGGACACACACACACACACACATCTCATCTGTTGACCATAAAGTTCAAATATATTGTGACACTGTGATTTATTCTCAATAGATTCAATCTATATCTTCTCAAACTGTATTGTTCTGATCTCTTCTAACATGTCACATATAACCACATGTGAAATTTAAAACAGGAATAAAAAGAGGAATGTGTCTAAAAACAACATCATGTCCACTGTATGGACCACAGTGTATATGAGGGTATACTTGCATTGACTTTAAAAACATGATGCCTCTCTACAGGTTGCTTTAAATACAATATTTATGTATTTTATCACCTCATTCACAACACAAACTGTCTTACTCTCTTATGGCCAGTGTGTGTGTCTGTATTCAGACTTTTGTGTAATTGTTATTACTTCACCTTTAAGCAGGTAAGCTGATTAAAAAGATGCCCTGGAGGGGAAAATGTACGGAGGAGGAGGAGGAGGAGGAGGCTTAAGACACATTCCCTCTGCACTGTGAGCTGCTGGACTGGGAGCTAAGGTGGGTTCACAACATGCTCATCAACACAGGCGACAACCCAAGACCACATACAATGCAAGCATAATGATGAATGAATCATGTATGTGTATGAAAGAAGATGAAGGCACCAAACTAACAATAAGTGCTGCGATCTCTACAGACGTGTGGTGATGTTGGCATGGCTGGATCAAATGGCAGTTTGAGTGTTTAATCATCCACATGATGGTGTGTGTGTGTGTGATACTTCCTCGTTGTTTTAGCGCAGAGTTTCGATTGGCTAACTGATGCAGTCTCAAACACGGCTTCCAACGGGAACAAACACACTTTTATCACAGATAAAAGTGATAATAATCATTCCATAGAACAAACACTAGATTTATAGAATGATCATGCTATGTGTGGAGATGTTTAACCACAACAAAGAAGGGTATGTGGAAGGGGCTGCAGTGTGAACAGAACATGATCATAAAAACTCATGTTTACTTCCCTTTCACAGTTTTTTTTCCTTCGCACTCACTGCACTTCCTCCCGCTGACCTCACTGTGGTTTGGTGTGGTTCCCAGTGCGCAGTGTGTGGGAGTGTATGGGTGTGTGTGACAACCTGCAAGTTCAGAAGACAAAAGAGGGAAAGAAACAAACAGAAGCAAACATATTATTATTGTTATTATTAGTATTATTATTTGTTTAAAAACATTTTTGTGCTAAGTTCCTGCCTTCAGAGGGAAAAATGATTCAAACTGTGAACACGTAATTTACAAAAAGAAGAAGCACACGAGTAACATAAAGAAACATGATGGTATCTACATCTTGCAGTTTGTAGCGTGGATATTAAGAATAAATTAAAAAAAAACTAATAAAAGTTACACCAAGTCACAAGAATACAAATAAACGTATAAAATATAAAATATAATATCAAATCTGTCACGATGTGAACAGAAGAATCAAAACAGTGACAGAAGAGAGCAAAAACGCAGCCTAACGCAAAACAGTGTGTGTGTTTTTATGCTTAAACAACCAAATGAATGGGTTTGGAATATAACAAAGGTGCATCCTGTGAATGAACTGCATGTCTGCAGGTTTAATGATGATGCTTAATAAATGAATAATCAATAAAAAACTCTTAAGATTCACTGAAACAGTCTGATTATTTCTCTTATTTCTGCCACATTACTCTTTCAAATGTTAAACATTCAGCCTCATGATTACAAACACAAACATCCTGGACAATAACACTGCTGTGTGTGAGGCTGGACGTGGTGTGTTGTGTTCAAAAATGTAACACTCTTATTTTTTGTGTGTCCTTATTTCCTCCGTGATGCACTACAGCTGGATGATACAGATCCATAAGAACTCCTTCTGTGTGTGTGTGTCTGTGTTGACAGCATGGGTTACACTTGTACACTTTGGGAGTCCAGACCCCCTCGGTGTGTGTGTAACTACACAACACTGTCTTGACAGCAATATGAGCTCATTCTCAGTCCTCGTGCACAACACGAACGACGTTTGTATCCTCCACAAATGCTTTTTGGGGTAAGGGCTTCCCAGATTCATGAATGCACAGCAAGCCCAGACCGCAAAAAGATTCGTGACGGACAGCTGCTACAGCTCCTAAATCCACATCCACATCAGTCCACGGCTCATCTGGGCTCTCCATCCTCTCATTTCAGTTTAAAAAAAAACAACAAACCAGAACAAATCTTGCTCGTATGTGTGTGTGTTTCTCACATCCTATAAAACTGAAATCCACTGGCATAGCTTTGCAGCAACACGCAGCCTTGTTATTAAAAAGAGCGGCGATGAAGAGAGGCGGCATCTCATTGCTGTTATAGACTTTAACACGCAGCAGAGGGACGGTCGCGATCTCATTGGACAGGGACGAACCGTCATCTACCAATAGCAACGCAAAGGAAAAGAGCACCTAAGCAGGAGGCCAAAGCACCTGACAGTTTCATGACTCCCTCCCAACATCCACTACGGAGACTTAGTACCAAACAATTAATCAACAGCAGCAGATAAGCAGCGAGAGCAGAGTGGCGGTGCGTAATGGATCATTTCTGGATCCTTTTACGCACCAAAAAATGCGTAAAAATGGAATTTATTAACTCCTCCAATTTCATTAATAATAAAGTTTTCTTTATTTGCAAAGGGTTAATTTGGCACCAAAACCTCCAGCTGCTGAAGCAGGGGGCCCCACCCCTCGCTTCCTTTTCATTGGGCCGTCCAGGCTTTCATTCGTGGACGCGTCTCTCCCAGCCGGTCACGATTCCCCCCCATCTGTCTCGAGCGCACCGGAGCCAGACGCCACTGACGCAGCACGCGCCTTACTCACTTTTAGCAGTCACGACTCGAGACTCATCGTGCACAAAGGGAGGAAAAAAAAATCTGCAAACAAGGATCCGATTGTAAAGGTAGCGCTGTGTATATGTGTGTGTGTGTGTGTGTGTGTGTGTGAGAGGGCGAGGGCTGCTTGGAGCTTGCTCGCCCTTCTTCAGCCGTCTGAGGCGAGACACAAGGAAGAAAAACAGCAGCAGAGCCCGAAGCATTCTGTGTGAGACGTAATGCATTAAACTTATGAGAGATGCCCACTGTGGAATAGTAAGCGCGCTCCGTGGAAACCCTGTGTTCAAGCACTTCAGCACCACAACAAGAGGACAGCTCCCCTCTCGTCGACTGCAAAATAACCTCAGGCTGATCAGAGCAACAATGATGATGATGATGGTGTTAATAAGAAAACCCATCAGTGAGGGTGATCCCTGAGTAAACTGCAAACTGGTTTTATATCAAGCATGCTGCAAAATAGCAAAAAAAATCCACACAAAATCATGACATCGCGTTTTTTCTCCCCCCTCTACACATCCCACCTCCATCAAACCGTTTTTTTGCAGAGAATAAAAGCATCACAGCGGATCATTAAAGGAGAAGGAGAAGAAGAAGAAACAGGTGCAGCGAGAGAAAGAGAGAAGGGTTGATGTACAACTCACCATTGTAAGCAGCGGAGCCTCCTCTAAAAAAAAAACACACACACACCAAAAAGTGGCAGAAAACAGGGCGACAGAAAGCTTCTCTCTCCAAATCAAATAGGCGCTGTGGCTTTGCGCTGCTTCACTGTACTCTTGAATGGTGTGCCTTTTATAGGAGTGATGCCCCCTATCTATTTCTGGATCACGATCCAACCCCGTTTCTATTTTTAGCTCGCGCGTGATGAAAAAAGAAAAGCTCGCAGAGGTTCCTTGGAGGAATTTCGAGCGTGCAGCGTTTGAGAACTGGCGCGAGCTCCCGCTTCTCCATCCCTCTCTGTCTCTCTCTCTCTCTCTCTCTCCTTCTCTATCTCACATGCGCGTGCACGCCAGCATCTTCCTATATAGCTCTATATATAAAATGATGCTCTAAACAAAAACTAATTTTGGATGGAGTGATGAAAGTGTGCAGAATTGGCCTTTTTTTATTAATTCATGATTTGCTGCTGAATACACACACACACACACACACACACACACACACATATATATATATATACATATACACACACAGACGCCCCCACCCTGTCAAATACGCCCGTGCAGATGTGGCTAAAAAAGCTCACACACGGAGATTATGATTCTGTGGCTCATTGGCACACGATGGGATCTTTACGCGGCCTGTCTTATATTTAACGCCCCAAACAAATGGGAAAAGAAACAGACTTCCTTCCTTCCTTCCTTCCTTCTCCTGCGGCTGCGTCAGTCTCTAAGCATTGACGTCAGGTGGAGAATCTCCCACTTTGAAGGTGGAAGCAGGAGCCTCCATCGCCTATAATGTGTCTAAAAGGCATCATCTGAAAATGTAGCCTAATATAGCAGAGGTGAGGCTGAAGAAGGCGCAGCCTCCTCCTCCTCCTCCTCCTCCTCCAAAATGGAAAGGCCATTGTTTGCTGCATGCCATAATTCTCTTTCATATCATTGGGAGCAAACACAGGATGGAACAACGGTGAGTGCGCTCAGACCAACACCAAGCAGTCAGCCCCCCTTTTTACGCACACACCGCCCTCATCACTGTGTTTGAATTGATATTTGTGGTTAAAATGACTTCCAGGTTGGGTTTACCCTTTCAGCATAACCACAAGTGGCCCTCAGTGTGATGATGCTGCGAAGCTGCACACACACACACACACACACACAAAGGTGGAAGGCTGCCGCGGTCTCAGTCCTGCAGACTCCCCCTGCACAGGGCAGAATGCTGAAACGCGTAGTAACGGAGCGGCGCTTGGCCGACCGATGATGCTATTTTTAACTCCCATACTCAACATGCCTGGCGCTGCGGGTTTCTCTGCTCAAGGTAGCTTACTACTGTATACGGGAGGCAGAAATATAAACACGGGGCAGCTTCCAGACTGGAAAGCAGGATAAGATCTGGAAAAAAAGCACAGAGACCTCCTGAAATGATCTGATGTTTTTCCTCTTTATCTCTTTAAGAATGAGACACTGCTCATTCATTAAAGCTGCAACCTGTAGGATTTTCCTGCCATTGCATTCACAGGGGATCTGTTCCATTTCTGGAAAAATGGGATTTGTCTTGACACTAAATGATCAGACTGACACACAGCGTGCTCTTCTGTGTGATGGTGTGTGGGGGGGGTCACACCAGGAACACAAGGTTACTTATTCAGAGACGGGTCACGCTGGTTTGTTTTCCCTCTCTGAAGTAAAACGAAGAAGAACTCCTTTATCACGATACTCCACCAAATCTGAAATGTCCCTGGCTTGACTAGATCTCATGTGGGCATTGAATATTTTTATGAACCAAACATGCAGCTTTGTCCACTTACTGCAAAGATGGGGTGATGCTGCTAAAACAATCAAAGGAGGAGGCAGCCTGGGCCCATGAATGCATGGAGTCTGTCTCCTTGATAACAGGTGGTAGTCCAATTTTGTCTTCTGTTTGTTACCTGGTGTAACATAGGCAAAATTAATGTTGTGTTCCTGTATATGGGCAGATCGCAAAGGAAACTCTCCACCTTTTACACAAAATGCTCAGACTTACAGTCTCTCATGGGGTCTGCTGGTTTGAGGTCTAATCTGAAATGGAGACAGTGTGACAAAACACAAAAAGAATTGAATATTTTTCAGTTTATACAGTGTCTTGTGGGTCTTTTACTGCCGTTTGTTCTCTGTCATGACCATCTGTGTGAACAGGTCTGTACTGCAGTGTGATGGCCTTTCTTAGGAGCTGTCCATGGTACCAACAACAGTACAGAACTCAGTGAGGCCTGAGCTGCTGCGGCACAGGCACAACAAAAACAATGTTCTCCGTGTCTCAGCTTCAGAATCTCCCAGGAACCAGTGATGTCACTGGATCTGGTAAGAACTACAAGGTGTTTTATTTGAAACCTACAGGCTGTGTTCTGGACCCACTGAAAAGTCTTCTGCTTGGATTGCATGAGTGTAAATATGACTTCAGGGGGGTTAAGTTCAGACTAAGGCTTGTGGGGACCATCTGAAAAGCGAGCTGCTAGAAACAAACAGCAACAGAAACTGCTTCAAAAACAGTAAGTTTTAACCCTTACAGCACCAAACAATGCAATGCACTTAGCTATCAGTGTAAGTTCAGTCATGAAGACTCTGTTTCACATCATCCACCTCTTATCTCTATCCGCTTTCCTCTCCCTCTTCACCATCCTCACACTCCCTCTAGTGACCTCCCACATAGTCAGGTGTTTAATAGATGGCACCTCCCTCACCAATCAGCTGTCGATCCGTCCCTCTGCTGCCCAATCATAGCGTAGCATGAAATTTAAAAGCCTCTGTCTCTTCTCCAGCTGCCTCCTGATCAAATCCGGCAACCCTCCTCCACCCCAAGCACCTCCCGATCCATGCAGTTCAAGGCCTCCTCTCTCCTGCTCTCCTGCTTCTACACCACCACAAGGTCTAGACCCAGAGGGGTCTTCTGATCAGCGGCCTCTCCGCTCGAGCTTTCCCCCCTTTCGGACATGGGCCTCATGACGGGGTCTAGGAAGCCAATGCACATTTACAATTATTGTATTGATAAATTCTTTCTCATTCAGTTCGCTGAGTCTCTCATGATTGAAATTTAGATTAAACCAGAAGTGCCACTTGCCAGCAGGCTACGCAGGCTACTGTTTGGGGCCCCCAGGTTACAAACATTAAACTACAGAAGTACAAAGTTTGCATTGACAGGGGGCTATACCTGGTGATGCACAGACTGACAGAGAATCAAAACAATCTTTAGCTGTAACCCAACATTAGTTAGCCTAACTCAGACTAGCTCAGGGATTACAGAGGAAACATAAGAGTGTAGAGGCAATAAACGTCATTGCCCCCACAAGGCCCATAGCTTCTGATTAAACCAAACTGGGAAAACAAAACACCCAGAAGATCCACTGCGGGCAGCAGAACATAATGAGGAAAATGATGGAGAACAGGTTTTTCTGCCATACTGATATTTCACATCCCTATGGCTGCCAATGCGTTACATCTGCTATAATAATATTGCTCATATTATTCTATCATAATACAATATGTCCAGTTTAAAACACAGCAACGCTCCTCCGCTGTGTGTTGAAATCTCCATCCATTCTTACTCTCTCTGTGCCTTTAAAATAGTCATCTCCTTTCATGTCTGTGTTGAAATTCACTATTATTATATAATATCTTGCAGCAACATCCATTCAGTGTTACTATATTCAGCAGTGGTGAGCCAAATATATCCACATACTGCGAGATGCGATAACAACTTGCAGTCACAACATTGGCCACTTGCTCAAGTGTTTTGTGACCTAAAATTACTTTTAGAATTACTTTCAAACATGCATATAACCATATAACCATTTGTATTTTTTAACTCAGGATGAGTTAAAAAATACAAATGGTTATTTCTTGTATATATGCATAATAACAATAGACTACATAGATACTTAATGATCACACGCATTCAGCTGAAATTCAACATGGATAAGCAGACTCTCTACTTATTTAAGATGCATATACATTAAATTAAATGCATAATGCAAGTGTATGTTTGCAGTGACAAAATTAGCTGCCTCAGCTGCAGCAGTCTTTACAAAGGACTCCCAGTGAGTGTACTATCACTCTGAAAACACTCAATGGGAACAGAGCATCTCACACACCCATTCAATGCAGTGTCTCTGTGGTGTGCCAACTCACATGCCTATTACATAACAGGGCTCCTACTCCCAGGCCTAACGCCCCTGACAAATCCATGCACGCTTTGCTGCACATGAGCTATTTATACACTGCACCCAAGACAGGGCTGGTCAAAAATACCACTCCAGTCAATTATTCATTGAGAAACATTCCAAAACAGAGCAGAGAAACGGGTTTAGCTGCACAGGAATAGACCGATGGGGGTAACAATAAATAACATCCATTAGCAATGCAGCAGGCTCGTTTGTCCTCAGTGGTACCGAATCTAAAGGAGAAGGGCGGGAAATGCGCAGCTGCAAATCTGCCCTCTCATGTGTTGTGCTAGTATTTATAGGCATCTGTGCATATACTTCAGCTCCTCTGCAACCATCTTGTTCCTTTACAGGATTCTAAAAATAGCAGGCTGCACTGTGCTTGTGCCATTTTTAGATCTTGTAATTTAAAGGGAAAAAAAATGGCAGCAGTGCTGTTTCACACGGACACTATGTGGATGCACCTTTTTGTGTGAATGAACACACTGTTCCAGCTTTGTCCTAAGATGCTGCATCAGTGACAGTGGACTGCAAGGTTCACGCCTCCCACATGTAGTTTGTTTTGTTACATGCAGCTATATGCATATGTTTTGCTTCTAAAATTCAGATTTTTAAAATGCCAAACAAGCAATCCGTTTAAAAATGATATTGATTACACCGGCCAATTTCATATGAGTAAAATGTGGTCACTGAATTCTAAATTCAATTAATCAATGTGGACTTTTTGAGCAGCATATGGTCCAACTATTTTTTAACTGAGGACTGCTGTGTGGTTTACAGTAGGGGTGCGCAGATGCCATTTTCAGTATTGGTGCGATACTGAGAAAAATTACTGGACGTGATGCCAGAAAATAAAATCTGTTCTGATGCCATTTACCATCATGGCATTACATGATGAAGATTCTCAGTCATCCAGGTCATTTTCATTCAAAGGGTTGAAGCGAGGCATCTGGACTTTAAGAGTTTTCTTGAAGACATCTGCTGCTCCTTCCTGCAGCTTCATCAGTTCCTCTGAAAGTAAAATGCTTGTAAGCAGGTGTCACATCAACACTAAACAGCATCATGGACAATGAATCAGAAATCTCTGGATAAACTAGTTTACCAGGCCCAAAAAACACGATCATACCACACCTGTTTTATCTTCCCTTCACTGGCTACCTGTACATTTTAGGTTGCTTATATTCCTGACTTTTTAACACCATACTCCCCACCATGCTCCATCTGAACCTTTTGCAGAGGTCTTTTAACAATTCTGTAAACAGACTGAAAATACAGTACCTGGTGCACAGACACTGCGTTTGCTCACATTATGTGGCTATTGGTAAATTTACCTCTACCTCTCACCTCTAGCTGTCTGGGATAAGCTCCAGCCTCCCCATGACCCTGTACTACAGGACAAAGCACGTTCAGAAGATGGATGGACAGTATGTTTACACATATGCAGTCTAGGAGTGGGACGGGAAAAAAATGGGATATTATTTGGCAATAAGGGAAACAAATTGCTTTACTGATGGTGAGATCATTTTCTCTTTCAAACTTAGGTGTAATCTTGTAGCAACCTCTTTGAAATTATGTGATAATGTATGTTATAACCAAAATCAATGTATATCGTTACAAAAAATAGAAAAATATTTGGATTAAAAAAAAAATTGTACAAAGTATTAAAAAACATGGTTGAATTCAAGTTCTGAGTTACAACAACCTGTGTGGAATCTTTATTTAGCTGGACTTAAGACACTTGGGGTCATAACACAGAGAGAGATATTGTAAAATGAGTCAGACAGTGCCACCACCAGGCCACTCCTAAATATTTGCTGGAAGACAAATGCAGCTGTTTTCAATAGAATGTGTTTAAAACAGAACTTCTATGCTGTAAAGTGTAATGAAATGTTAGAATGTCTACAGTTTAATCTATTAGAAGACACTGAAAAGAAAAAAAGACGTGATTCAGAGAAGCAAACTGAAATCCACACTGCCTTTAATACTGTACATTTAATACAGATTCCAGAGTTTTTCTTTTTATAAATGGTCAATGGGTTTTTTTTTTTGCCTGATGATTTCCGTAAGTTAAGCAGCAAATGTAGTAGCATTTATTATTTTCTGTCTTTTAGCTTGGCGCAAAGTCAAACAGTTTGTAGGTCCCTGTATAAATAGGAATGATACAGAAAAAAGTGCAAAAGCTGAGAATCCCCCATCCTGTTGAAAAAGCAAATAGTGCGGGCAGATATAGTTTAATTCAAACTCACCTCTGAATTAAGCACATTCTGCACCATCTCAGCAAAAAAATAATAAAAAAAAAAATAAAAATAAAGTATGGCACCCTTTTTTCTTTTAAAACCTCCAATTAAGTTACTTTAAAAAATGTCATCACCTCCAGGTAGCAGCGTGTTTTTTTAGAACAATAGGGAAATATGGACTTTTATTTACTTTAATTTAGAAGCCACCAGAATGTTTTGACTGAAAGTTTTTTTTTCCAATTAACAGAATAAAATAAAAACACTGCATTAAAATTAGCTGAATTTGAAAGCATTGCTCCCCCCCCACCTATTTTTTGCGAATCAAGCAAACCCATGAAAAACAGTCCAACCGTCACAACGTCTTGATCGTTAGATCCTCCATTTTACAGATAAGATGTGGGAAAAAAATTAGCAACCGAATTCTTGAGGGCAGACCTTAAAGAAAAAAAAAAGCGCCCAGATACACCTGGATATGTATCTTGATATCTCAGTATTTCATTGCATTTAAGTTTCTTATTCTTATACTTTTTGCAAGTTGCCTGTAGTATAGTGTGTGTGTGTGTGTGTGTGTGTGTTCATGTGTCTGTGTGTTTATAAGGTGTAATGTGCATGATCTCTGGGTACTGTTAGGATCACTCAGACTGAAAGACTCAGGGCTGACGGCGCTCCCTCTTGGTGAGCAGGTAGCACTGAATGGTTCTCAGTCGGTCTTTGGCGGGGGCGAACTCTGGCTGCAGCTTCAGAGTGGATTCGTACCAGCGCATCGCTTTCTCAAACTCCTCCTGTCACCAAGAAAAAAAAATGTCTTAGATGGTTGCTTAATAAAAGAATCTCATCTAACAAGGAGAAAGAGAGATGATGTGTTACCATTGCTATATAGACGTTGGCGAGGGTAAAGTGGTTCACAACAAAATGCGGGGCAATTTCTACTGCCATACGGGCCACCGTCAGGGCATCCTCCCATAACCGGGCATTCTGAAAGATGTTGGCCAGGCTGATAAGTGGCACATCCTGGTTTAGAACAGAAACAAAAAATAAAAGGTTTACTTTTTGTTGTTTAAATTGGACCTATAAAGGTTATGTGTTCATGTCTTCAACTTGCCTTCATGTGATGAGGGGCGTAGTTGAGGGCCTGCCTCAGGCAATCGATGGCTCTCTTGCCTTGACCTTTCACTCTCCAGTACAGTGCAGCCATGCTGGATAAGACCCAAGATGTCTGATTCTGCAGTTTAAAGAATAAAGAGTAAGAGCATTTAAATTTAATTCCCAGTATTACATATCATTACTAACTGATGTTTTAACGGTCACATCTGATTTTAGAAAAATGAGAGTGAATACTTGTGCTGATTAAAATGCAACTAGCTTCAGGAACTCCATGGCAAATATATTATATGTCACACACACTGTCTGTTGTACATATATACCATATATAAGACAGTCCAAACATTGGCGAGTTTAAAATAAATATTTCTTACCTTCTCCAGTACTTTAGCAATGCGTGTGCCCACCTGTTCAAAGGACTGAGGGGGGAACTTATCTTTGCCGAGGTTCTGCAGGACCTGTGGGTCAGGACAAGCAGTGAGACATCACCAGTCAGGCTGTTAGTCAACAGGTAGGTCTGTCCTGATGCAAGAAATAATCAACGTAGCCGAAATAGATGGTCTGAGCACCTATTTAACAAACTTAAGCATTTTGAAGATGCAATGTATTCCACAACCACAGCCCATTGGTTAGGATGACATAAATTGTGAACAATACGTCGGTTAGCGTAAACCTGGCAGACAGAGCCAACGGCCCTCTAATCTGAAAAGTATTTCCATGTGAGTTTGGGTGTGATGTGGTTTGTTTTTATTGTAACAGACAGCCACATCTTTGCATACAGTTTTCATTCTTCTCTGTTTGCATTTGTTTTCCATGTTAATTCTTGAAACCTGTGGCTTCTGCCTCGACCTACCTCACGCAGCTGGCTCTCTCCGGTGTAGTGGATGGCAGCACGATTGGCCACCCCTGCCAGGTGGTCAAGTGTGTGCATACTAGCAGCAAGGTTGGCGTTGCATAAAGGTTCAGCTGCTGGCTCCTGGAGGGGAGTGGCGAAGTCTATATGCTCTGTGATGCTGCAGGGAGGAAGTAACAGGAAACATAACATTACACATAAAACAAGGGTGTTTGCTGTACTTTGGCAACTAAACTTGTTACACAGAAATGGCAATGAGTCTGAAATGTTGTATTTTTTGCAATTACTGAATTGCACAGTAAGACAGGTCTTCTTTTAAAAACTACAACTGATATATAAAAAAATGTGTCAGCATGAAAATAAATGTGAGCCTCACTCAATGTTCTTGGCAGAAACAGCCAACCAAGTGCTAGCTACAGTGGTGAGGTCCACCCTCCGCGTCCTCTGGCACTCCTCAGGCCCCGGCCAGCCAAGACTTGTGTAGTCTCTCCAGCGACCTGTTCGGAGACATAAAAAACATAAAAACATCTCTTTTACTCTGCCTTCTTTTTCTGTGCACATGCTGGTGTAAAAAAGTCAGGTGTTTCTAATACCTGAAGGACCGGGCGATGGGATGGTTGGACCACTGATTTCTAACACTGAGTGCCCTCCAGGCAGTGACTCTCCGTTCTGACTGTCATCAGAGAAGGCAACAGTTTCTGACCCATCTGCCTTAGCCTTCCTGACCCGCTTTACCTGGAAGGTGATCTGAATACCAAAAACAAAAACGATTCAGCTAAGCTCTGCACACCTGTTGCTTCATTCCCACCCATACGAGCTTCCGCACTTACCCACTCTGCTCCTTCATCATCCTCGCAGTTTCCAAAGCATGGCCCACTGCCGGCACGGGCACCCATGACACGGTCGTTCTTTAGCACCCTGATGCCACGCAGGTCCCCTCGTTTCCCTCCTACATCCAGTGCTCCCTCAAACGCTCCCATGAGTTCCTCCTTCAGCTGCCAATCATCCTCCTTTTCCACTCCTCCATCTCCAAAGGAAGCTGCTCCTGAGGCAGAGGGAGAAGGCTGCTGCTGTCTAGCCACCTCATCTGACCCATTACTGTCCAGGATAACCTCTGAAAGGTACAAATAAATGTGTGTTACTTTAACTCGAAAGTTGGAGGGTGTGGGAGAGGCGGAAGAACAGGAGCAGACAGTGGAAGCAGCAAAAAGCCAGACACAAACTGAACAGTGACTTGTACACATTTCCACTCTAGTTATTACATATTTGCAGCATGTAGTACTCTGAGAGTTTCTGAGAGAAACTGGGAGTGTACGCCAAACTCCTCCTTAATTTATGTTAACTCCTTGATATTAAAAAGGTAATTTTATTGCGACTGGAATCATAAATTTCCCCAAGGGAACCTCCGTAGACTATAAATGTAAAGTATTAAGTATTTCTCCATCCATTTTCATTACTTACTCTCAAAGAGCAAAGTGTCTTCCATGGGGGAAACAGCTGGGGCATCCTGCTTTTCGTCACTGCCCTCCCATTCCTCCAGCTGTATGGCAACATCCTCCTCATGCATGCAGGCCGAGCCCGCTGAAACGACACAAATTTAGAGACGTTTCAGTTTTGTTCTAAAACGCCCCACGTTGACAGAACATAAATACATTCAAAAATAAGAGTTTATCGTGTGTTCAAGAGCTGGAATACATGTATGATGCATGCTCTTACAACTGGTAAAAGAAACACAAGAACAACTGCCACTGTCACTGTACTGTATTATGGTAAAAGTTTTTTGTTTATTTTAGCTGAACCTCTGACCTAAGGTAGGTGTACGTGAAGAGGCTTGTGTGCCCTCATGTACTCGGTGTGTTTCATGGGAGCGATATTTAGCATTGGAGAGTAAAATATAGTCCCTGCTAAATATGGCATCAGCTATTTTCTGCCGCTTAAATTATTGAGTGGCAAAATTTTCCACTTCAAAGCACTTTTCTCTTCACTCCCACTGATATGAATAAAGGTGCAGTTACTGTTCACATCACAAGCAAAACATACAACTTGTTTTTCACAGCATTTCTCACAGCATCAACAGGCAACATTTGTCCAAGTTTTCCAGCTGGTTAGAGAAGACTTTTTGATTTTTAATTTGTTAATTTAAGCATCAGCGCACATTATCTTTCATTAAATGCTACTTGAAATGCTCAGTATTGCTTTAAATGGGGGTAAAACTAAAACATGATAGATTCAGTCAGGTTCTGAACAATTGTATTTTATATGCGAACCACAACACACACCAAATATGAGGTAAGGATTACTTCCCGCAGTACATGTGTTTAACAAACAGCCTGGAGGAGTAATGCTTACTATATTGTTTATATATTTTAGCCTCTCCTAAAAAACTAAAACTCTAAGAAGAAGTATCAAACCTACACTTTTGTATATGGTTAAAAATCAATGTGTTTCTGAGTTACTCACGCGAGCAGGGCTGTCGCTGGGACAGATTGTAAAGGAAGGGGTAGAACTGAAGACAACGCAGCAGCGGAAGGCTGGAACGACATTGAGCACAGCCAGCAAAGGAAGAGAAGGAAGAGGTGGAGGAAAGGGCCGTCACCAGGATGTGGCGGAACAAGGCCAGAGCACCTGTCACATTGCCCTGGGCCAAATGCACACTCACCAGGCTGAGCAGGGTGTGAGGCTGAGGGACGAGATAACACAAAACATGACAGGGAAACATTAACTGATGGGTAACATGTGAAAGAGTGACTGAGATTCAGCAGACATGAATACCTTCAGTCAAATGTTAATATATTGCCATTGTTTAAGCACACTTTCAGTTTTTACACTTTAGCTTTTGTTCCTGGATTCACTGCATGCAATATGACCCTTTTCACCTCCACCGTCTGTGTTTTTCCAACATTTGATTTAACAAGATACTGTAACGTCCCTTATCGATTTCAGTCCACGCTGACTCGATTCCATCTTGCAGATACTGCACATTTTTTTTGGCAACACACTCATGCTCTAAACTTCATATGCTGCTCTTTTATGGTCTTTCTAGACTGTGCGATTTTTATTAATCTTATAAGACCATTGCATGACACACTGCGATGTGAATCTAATAAACTTTGGTACGATCGTCAAGATTTATGCGTGCACATTGTACGATGGCTATTTACTGAATCACAGGCGATCGCAGGTTACGACGTACATCAACATGTGAGGAGGAGGAAGACGTGGACGTGGAGTAACAGGTCGTGGCAGCTGTCGCACTGTGAGTCAGTCATCCTAAATTTCTGACACCGCTAGAATTTGATCTCAGCTTGTCTTTGGTTGCAAGATGCTGACAACGGCCATCGTGGAACCTGTCTTACGGTGTGACGTAAGACCCCCGATTTAGAGCCCGGACCAAAGATATCTCCATGATTCTCCTACGATGGACGTCTTTCGTCTGGGACAGCCCAAAATCGCACAGTGTAAACCGGGCATTAAGTTGAAACATGGAGAATCTGTGGGGCCACAGCAGAGGACAATATTCATGATGGGCTGCTGAAACCACCTTGAGAGGTTAAATGCGTTATGTTGTGAAATGGCACAATATACTGCTGGTCTCCTGCAGTTGAAAAAAATAGGCCACAGGGAGTGGCCATTATAATCTTAAGTCAGCAAAGTGTGGGGATGAGTGGCAATCAAACCTTATTAAACCGGTGGTTTCGGTTGTGTTATTTTATCTAAACCGATGGCTTCGATTTCACATATTCTCACATAAACATAGTGCAATGACATACTATACTGCAGTAATATGACTGACTGAGGCCAAATGTGTGGAGCCCAGCAGATTTTTACTAATGTGCCTTTACCTCTGACGCATTGAGTGTCAATGCATGCTCCAGCAGCGTCTGTGCGTGGGTGGTCAGGCCATGGTGTAGCAGCAGGTTAGCAGCGTTGGTGAGGGGTAAGTGGCGGTGAGAAGGCGGAGTGGAGCTCAACACTTGGCGCAGGCACTGCAAGGTATGGCTGCCGTTGCCTTTGGCACGCCAAAACAGAGCCGCCTCATTGAGGACCTGCCAGTGTGGTATAGTGGCCTACATGTACAAACATATTCTATCAGCACAGAAAAAGAACAACGCAAGATGGACAGATGCTAGAGGGACACAGCAGGGACTTTTTAAATCAACATAACAACCCTAGTTAGTGTTTCCTACACTGGTCAAGTATACAGTAATTTTACAAGAAAAGAATTGTTAGGAGTCCCTTACTTGTTTCATAGCTTGAGCAATTCTGGTACCACTTTGCTCCAATGTCCATCCTCCACTGCGTAACTGCAGTATCTGTCAACACACACAATAATATTCATGATTTGATCTTCTTCTGCAAGAAATCACACACACACACACAAATACAAACATCCAGAGTAAAACCATGCTTACAGGTGGCTTACTGCATACACAATGAGTTTATCATTTTCCTATGCAAATCTCAGACAAACACATAAACATAAAGAGGCAGATGGATACCTCAGAGGCAAAGCGGTCTGGCAGCTCCTTTTCTTCCAGGGGCCAGTCCAGAGAGGCTGGCAGAAGGGCTGGATATGGTTGGGGGACGGGACTACAATCAGGCAGAGCTAGTGTCTGAGAAGGACTGCTGCTCCCATACAGTAGAGTTGCCACTGGGCTGTATATACATAGACATGTTTCACTCACTCATGATTTTATATATGCCACGGTTTGATGCATAACCTAAACCTACAATTTATTCACTTAGTGTGCCCTTATATGCCACAAACACACAAAAAATGCATCTATTCAGCAACACACACTGACCTGAGGCCTTGTGTTTCAGGTGGAAGGTAGAAGGTTGGCAACAGGTGAGCAGGAGGAACACTTGGGTACTCATGGGTGCAGTCAGTCTTCTGAGGCCACAACATCTTTTGTATGTCCTGAAGAACAAACACACTTCAAATAACCTGTAAATAACTCATGATCAAACTCCCAGGTTATCAAGAGTAGACTGACAAACCAAACATACCGTACTATTATCAGAAATTTGTGATTTGTTGACTAATCCTTTCTTCCTCCAACAGCAGGATTAGTTCAGTGGATTTTTTTTCAAAATTGTTTTTTTTTTTTTTTAATTTCCTCAAACTTGGAAGTCATTGAGTTGGGGAAAAAAAACTTACCTGTGATGATTCCTGATGGCTCCCCCAGAGGGCAGCAGCAGGGTCCTGGTCCCCGGACACAGATGGATGGAGCTGAGGGCTGGCTACTGTCGTGTTTGAGTTGCGTTCTGACACAAGGGCCACACTGGATGCCACTGACATCTCCTCTCCAAACTATAAACAACGAAAGAAAACGAAAGAACTGAGAAACTGAAACTGCAACAAGACTCTTCCCCAGAAACAGATACATATTTATTTCTGTTCACATAAGGGAAGTGTTTTCTTCTTAATTCTCTGTGCATCATTCTTATGAATACAGTTCCAAGTAAATGTTGGGCAACATTGATTTAAAAAAAAAATTTCGTCTTTCGTGCACCATAACAAAATGGACAAACACATTTCAAACTACATTTGTAGTCAAAACTAAATTTACTATTAAGCACTTTTTTAGCATATTTTATGTTGTTCTATAGAGAGAAACATTGATGTGAAAATTTGAAGTACTGTAGGAAGTTCCACTTCCTCCTTCCTTCTTTATCACAGCCTAAGTGAAGGTCTTAATTTTTATTAAGAAAGCAACAGCTCCAACAAATTAGCACCTTACAAAGCTCACCTTGTAAATGAAGAAGGTAATAGCGTGTAATTTAGTCAACCAAAAATATTTTGCTTTCATCTCTCGACATAATTCTGTCTGTAAATCTACAGTATTTGTCTTCAGTTGTTTAACTGAAAACAAAAACATATATAGGAAAAACAAATCTCTGCCTGGTGCTGTATTCTGTAACATTGTAAAAAAAAAAAAGCCTCACTTGAACATAGTGGACATGTTCAAACAGATCGCCACGATGATAACGAACAGGCAGGTCAAAGGGACAGTAAAGGCTGCGTTGCTGCTGACCCAACAGACACATCTGATGGTTCCCTGAAACACATGTGACACACAAATATGAGCAAGTTCCAAGCTTACTACAAGGCAGCTTAACTCATAGCACAGAAAACTATGTTTTGAGTCACTTGTTGGATGAAAGAGTATTCACAGATGTAACAACATAAATGCACATTCCAAAAAAATGGAATCAACTGTATTGTGACCAGACTACCGTCTCCTGATTTTGGTCTAGTTCCTAAGCGTGGCTTCTCACCAAGTTGGGCTTCTTTGGCCATCTGGGTTTCGTGGATAATGTTGCGCAGGATCTGCTCTTCTTGCAGCAGCTTGTGTTTGTCCAGTGCCTCCTGCTGGCGAAGGTAGTGGTCATGCTGCTTCTGGTACTCCTTCAGCTCATTCAGTGTACGCTGCAGAGATCTATAAAAATGGAGAGAAAAAAATAGGAAGGTAAATACAGGACAGTTAGCAGAAACCTGATCTGAGACCCTTATAAGAAAGAGAAAGAAGAAGAATGCAAGCACTGACACATCAGCCCAAGACAAAACAGCATACTCATAGTTGCCTGCATTGCACCCTGTTTTAGAAACGTCTTGATATCATAATGATCGTACTACCTTTCTGTATACAGTAGCTCCATGTTAACAACAAAAGCACTTACATTGTGTGTATGAGGGCTTGCCTACCTGTGCTGGGCTTCCAGGCGCTGCTCCAGCTTTTGCTGACAGAGCACAGCATGTTTCCTCCTCAGGGCCTGCTCAAAGCCTGGTTGGGCCTGCAGTGCCTGCTCGTAGCACAGCACTGAGTGATTGTATTCCCCAAGCATCTGGTGAGACAGCAATAGTAGAACAGACATAAAGACTGTGGATATATCTAAGGTCAAACTAGAATGTGTTTCATGTTGAAAACAAACTGCAACAACAATAAACAAACTAAAAATATGTAGAAAGTAGTACACTGTGGTATAAAGCTCTTCGGGACTCGAACAGAAGTGTTACATAAAACAAATCTTGGCAAAACACTGTACATTTAAATTCCAAAGAAAGAGTATAACTCAGTACTGAAGGTCATTTATGGTATGAATACTTAATTTAGATGGCAAAAATCCATCCGAGGTAGGGACACATCATTCTCTAACTTACGGCATAAATGTTGCCCAAGGTGTAGTGGCTGGTGAAGAGATCTGAGGTAAGGTCGAGGGCAGCGTGGGCGAGAATAGCAGCATCGGCTGAGAAATGGGCGCGGTGCAGGATGTTGGCCATATTGACCAAGGCTACATCCTTATGTTGCCTGCAAGAATGACAAACACAAAGGAGCCACACCTGTGAGCAGTCTCATAAAATAAACAGTATATATATATATATATATATATATATATATATATATATATATATATATATATATATATATATATATATATATATATATACACGCAAAGCACTTCACAGCAGCCAGACTGTACCTTGGGGAGAAATGCAAAGCGCGCACTACACAGTCCACTGCCTTCTGAGGCTCGTTCTTCATACGCCAGTAAAATGACGCCATGTTGTACAGCACCCAAGATGATGAATTCTGGAAAAGATGGTCATGAAGTCATTAGAATATTTCACCAATGTCTTCAAAGGACTCAACTTTTAGGCTTCTAAGGAATTGTATGTTTTTTTTTCCAGCGCAGTTTGCTGCACCGAACAAAGAATCCTACTCATATACTTAATCAGGCTCACTTGCTGATACTCTAAACCTGTTTGTACATGATCTGAGACAAAGTATTGCTTCAGCATTTTGCTCTCAGAATCTACTTTAATATATATTGAAGACATTTTCTAATGCTGACAGAAAGTCAGAGAAATATGCATACATGTATGCATTCATACACCAAAAAGGAAGCGATTACGCATATTCATGCTTAAGCTCCATTTTCCTGCACACATTGTGTGCTTCTGTCTGAATTATTAGTTCAGTTAGCACTTACCCTCTGTAAACCTTGATGGATGCGATGGCCCACCTCGTCCACACTGCGGCCCAGCTTATGGGACAGTGAACTAAAGATGGGATCCTCCTTAGAAAGAAGTGGGGAGGTCAAGTTTGCCCTCTCCTGCACACCCTACAGTAAAAAATGGAAGAGTTTATCACATGTGATTTAGTCAGCAAAAGCCAAAATATAGATTGTGTACATAATTAGCACAATCTATCTCTTATATGCCATCTCTCTTCATATTAAACGAGATGGCATATTTGTACAAAACAAGAACTCAGACGCTGGTACATTTTATACCTGCAAAAATGACACAACATCCCTAAACGTAGGCCTACAGTTGACTGATAAGCAAGAATGTTGATGAGCCTGTGTTGTGACTGACAAAGCTGTGGGTCACTCACCCTGAGATGCTGGAAAGCGTGGACACTATAAGGTAATTCAAAAACTTTTGCACAGTCTGGCTTTTCTAGATCTGGGGGCAGAGCAGACCTGGAATCCACATAGTCGTCAGGGCTTTAGAGAAAAGAGCAGAACATTAAATGTAGGTTAACAGAAAAGCAAACAATGTTAAATCTAGCTTATGGTTAGCAGGAGCTCACCTTATGTTTTTGCTTTCCAAGGAGATATAGGTACCATCATACAAATCCAGGTCTCCCAGGGGTACCTTAGCCAATACACAATCAGCATCTTCTTTGTAGTGTCTCTGCTCCAGACCTGTGTCACGGTCCTCATTCTCCTCAATATGAATCTTCTGTGCCACAAGCTGCTTCTGCTCGATGATTGCAAAAAGACATGCAGTGAGAACTGGTAAGTCCATGCAGTTGTGTGTGTAAAGCAGGAAAAAGGATAGTAACACATGGCTTCTATTTCACACCTCCAGCTTCTTGAGGTAGTTAACACGAGTCTCTTGCCTCATGAAGATCACAACATCGTGTGGATGTTTCAGATTCAAAGGGGAGTCCACCTGTAACAAAAGCATTTCTATAATGATATACAGCAAGCATATCAGCTCCACTGCACAGACACAGGCAGTGGATTAGCATATGGACATGGCAGTTTATTCAAATTCTGTGGAAACAAGTAGGAAACAGCTTATCACAGATGTGCAAACTCATCAGGCTACCAAAGCCTCACACATAAACACGGGTTTTCTCTCAAACAGGACAAAGCTGTTCACTGGCAGTGTCTAACATTAAAAAGCACGGAGGTCAACTGGCTATTTCTAAGCAGTTTCCACTGTGGACACAGGCCTGAAATGATGTGGTCATCTTGAAATCGACCTCCCTAACCTCACGATAAGGAACGCTGACTTAACTAGTTTGGTTAGGCGACTTAGCCAAACAACGGAGATTTTAAAGCTAACTCTTCTTATGGTGTAATGTTATCGAAGTTGGCAAACGAGTCTTGCTACGTTTAAACAGATACTGCTATTTTCTGAGCAAATGGGTAACAAAACGACACCGTAATGCTAAGGAAAACAGTTAGCCCTATAAGCTAGCCACACATCGTAAGCGCTAGCAGGTCAATGAGCTAGCTGTCATACTTGTTGTTGAATTTTCCCATCCTCTGTGACAACCCAATGGGTCGTAGCTCCTCCGGAATCCACTATAAGTATGCAAAGAAGGATAAAAAGCTTCCCCTGAAACGGCGTTTTCCGTGAATAGTTAACACGGTTAGGCAAAGACTCAGGACAGATTTTCCTGAGGTCCGCCATTTTTTTCTGTCTCCTTTTGCTGTGTTGTAATAGTAGACTCCGGCCGCGGCGCGGCGCTGCCGCCCACAATGAGCCCGAATCCCACCAGACTGACTCTGATGACGTTGAAGAAAAAAAACAGGAAATCTGAAGAAACGAAAATTTCTAGACGTTTTCAAGCCAAAGGTGGGTACGCAACAAGATAATATCAGAGTTTTACTAACAAAGACACAGTCTGTACGCTAATAGTTCTGTTTTTAATAAGGACGCGTGTTATCTTGTCTCTTGATTTGGCCAGTTTATTTCATTTGACGGCTTTTGAGTAAGTTTTGTGTATTACAGTTCCGCATCCAGGGGCATGACTGTTGCATCAAGTGACAACATACGAGGGGAGTTAGCCTGTTATAACGAAGCTGATACAAAATCATTTGTGACAGAAAGTTAATACACATGTTATTATTAGTGAATATAACACGTGAAGCCAAACATCGAGCCCTGCGATTCAATGACAGGGAGTATTTTACATTACTAGTAAGCTAGTAAAATGAACGCTGTAAAATGTTATAATAATGTCAATCAATATATCTCAAAGTGCACAGCTACATGCAGATATTACGTTATAACTGCACTGATTTGTTATTTTTCATTTTAAGCTGTGTATTTTACATATTTATTTATCATGGATCAGAGAAATGTGCTTAGACTAAAACTAATATTGGCAGGTGTTAGCTTTTGATGCCCTCTAATGAAACAGAAACAAATCAGAAACATCATAATCTGTCCAGTGACACATAAGACTAATCCAGCAGTAAGACCTTTAAGTGTAAAAACAGAACTGAATAAGAAAATAGTCTGAGCTGAAACAGCTGCTTTATGGATCTTGTTTGGGAAACTTTCAGCATTTATTTGTCATTGCAGTAAAAAACCTTTGAGTCATCACACCAGGCTCTGAGGGAGTTATGATGGGTTTTTTTGAATCGTTAAAAGACTCCAGACCTATTAGCCATGAACATAACGGTGTGATAAATCACTCAAGCACTCACACTGTAAACCAGATAGTTATTAGCTGTTATCATTTGCTTCTTATCTTTTTAAAAGGAGGGAGGAAACTGAAAGTCCTACTTGAGAATTTCTCAGTAAAACCGTATGTATTCACAGTGTACCGGTAATGCCTTTTCTACCCTCCACAGATGGCTTGCTATGAAAGCAATAAGGGGAGTTTGGAGGAGGACAGCTACAATGGAGCTACTGGTGGAGGCGCGTCAAGCTGTGCCTTAGCAATGCAGGAAAAGGAACGGGAATACCTTCTAAGCCCTTCAGAGAGCCCTGGTACCTTCATCAGCAGTAATTCCCCAAGTCTTCAGCCAGCCGCCCTCCTCCAGGGCTATGATGTGGAGTTTGACCCACCCCTAGAGAGGAAATATGAGTGTCCTATCTGCCTTATGGCTTTGAGGAATGCTATTCAAACACGCTGCGGTCACCGCTTCTGCAAGAGCTGCATTGAAAAGTCCATTCGGTATGCTTGTTGTGTAGCTCTCTAGATAACACAGAACACTAACTCTAGTTTATTAGGTAATTGTTGACATGCTGCATTCTGAAGGACTGATACTCTTTATTACTGACTACCTTTTATAATTTAAACATAAATGTTCTCTGTGTCTAAATAACATAACGTTTTACTGTCACTACTAGTTTTTATCCTGCTCAAATATAAAGCAGCATGTAAACACTATTCATCTTAATGCTCAGTATAAATAATATAAATGATTTTTTTCCTTCTTTTGCCTTCTTTTGCACCAACAGGGACACAGGACAGAGGTGCCCTGTTGACAATGAAGTGCTGTCTGAAGACCAACTGTTTCCTGATAACTTTGCCAAAAGGGAGATTCTATCGCTGACTGTTCGCTGTCCGAACTCTGGATGTACTTACAAAATGGAGCTGCGAAACTTAGAGGTGATTCTAAATGCTGCTCAACCAGAAAGATAACAGGCCAGGGGGGCTGAATTGTTAGTTGATTGATAGTTAACAGCTTACCTTGAATTCTGACTTCGCTCTTTATGGCTTCATTGGCTCTTATTATATTCACTGTTCTCATATTCAACAGCCAGTCAGTTCAGGTTTGTGTGACAGACATGCACATGCTGAAATAATCCTTAAAAAATAATATCCATTTTCTGTGGGTTGTATTGTTTTGCCTTGGGGGGAGGAAAAGAGTGTAATATATCAAGAACTGCATTTTTTGTTGTTGTGTGGATGAAATTGTTATATGAACCATCAGTTTCCTGCTACAGAATTTAATTAACTTCATTGTTTCAATATGTTGTTTTCCTTCCAGAATCATTTGGACCAGTGTCAGTTTGCCACTGCGCCTTGCCCGCAGTGCCAGCAGTCTGTGAGAAAGAGCCACCTGGAGGAGCACAAGATCGTTGAGTGCCAAAGAAGACCTATGTCGTGTCCAGATTGTGTGGCAACCTTTGTTTATGAGGAGAGAGAGGTACTGCCGACTCACTTATGTAACTGCTATACTTTATTTATTCTCATAGCAAAGTTCCATGGCTCTGTTGGGTATCAGTGAGGATTAGTCTCCTCGTAATCTAGCTTTTGTTGCTCCCTCAGCTTCATCAGCAGCAGTGCCCCTTTGCGAGTGTGAAGTGTGAGTACTGTGAGATGGATCTCATCAGAGACCAGGTGAGCACCTGCTGTGAAAACAGCAGCACAGCGTTTCTCATTCTAGATAATGTAGGTCAAACTGAACTTCTCTATTATTTTACACAATGGGGAACCATTCCACACCTTATTACAGTCAAGGTGGGCATGCACTGTCTGTCTGAAACAGGAAATGTGTTCAGGTTCCCCCATTACAGTTGGCCTCTGCTATACAGTCGTGACTGACTTGATAAGCTTGTCCAAAACACGATTTAAATAAATACGTATAGGAGCTAAGATGCTGATTTTTGTTTTCTAGATGGAATCTCATTATGATACAGATTGTCCAAAAGCACCAGTTGCCTGTAACTTTAGCATCTTTGGATGTAAAGAGAGGGTAAGTGATCACACAGGCTTCTTCTGTAAATCCTATGCACGGTTGAAAAGAGAATTTCCTCAGAACTGCTTTGTCTCTTCAGATGCAGCGCCACAACCTGGCTCAGCACATGCAGGAGTTCACCCAGATGCATATGCGCTACATGGCAGAGTTTTTGCGTGGCCTTAGCCTGAATGGCACCACACCCAAATCCCTGTGGATGGCAGGGCCTTCTGTTTCCTCTGAGGATCAAGTAGCTGCTGCAGGAGCAGCAGGAGGTGCTGCATCTTTACCGGCCTGTAGCGGTCCACGAGGACCCGTAAGCGGCAGCGGCAACTGTGCTTCAAATCAGTCAAGTGAAGAGATGCAGAGGCTCAGAGAAATGGATGGACGGCTGGTAAAGCAGGATCACCAGCTGCGTGAGCTCATCATCTTAAAAGACACACAAGTAAGGGATGTTGAGTGTATCAAACTACTACTAAGATGTACCGTCAAATAGCCTATATCATGTTGTGATGTTTGACTCTTGAACTAGACCAGAGGTCACCAGGATTCCCCGAAACTTCAGCTACCAATAAAACCAAAAATGAAAGTAAATAAACACATTGAAACTGACAGATACTATGCAGAGTAGTCTTATATTGTGTTAGCAAACTGGGTAACAAAAGTCCACTTCTAAAGATTCCAGCTGCTACAAAAGTCACTGTCTTTCCTGAGACCAGATGGGAAAACCCCCAAAGTTTCTGGAGTGTTCTTGACATATATAAGAAAACTATCAGCCTCCTCAGAGCTCTTGTGAACTTTTGTCTTACTGGAGGGATTACTAATGATCATTATTAAAGGTCGGGTAGGAGATTTCATTCTGATGCACTTTTTGTTAAATTAGTGTAACTTCTCTGTACAATCCGATAGCAACCGATTAGTTCGGCAGTTTCGCATTAAAACGAAGAATATGAATCATCTGTGGAAGCTATAAAACACTAAAAACATCAGCCAATCCTCCGGGTGGACCCTGCGCGGAGTATTGGCTGGTTGTCACTCTCTTCCTGCTCTGCGTGCACCAGAGAGGTACGTGCATGATGGCCGAAGTCACAGACTCGTCTTCCATGTGATTGGGAGGCGTGGCTTCGGGGTGAGCTCCGAGAGAAAGGGGCGTGTGTTTACTTTTAAAATCTGGCTGACTCTCACTGAGTTTTCAAAATCTCCTACCCTACCTTTGTAAAAATGTGCAGACCAACATACCATACCTCATTTACGCATGACACACAGTGCTACAATTTTCTAAAGTTCAACTGAGGCAAGATGTGCACTGTTGTTGGCAGCATCTTTTTTCTCAGCTAGTTGGTACTTTTAACATCATCTTGTGTAAATGTTGTCCCATTTCTTCCACAGGCAGGCCAGCTTGCAGAGCTCAGGCGTAGGGTGTCAACGCTGGAAGAAACTGTGAAGGAGCTGGAGGCCCAGCACTGCCATGGCATCTTCATCTGGCGCATCAAAACCTTCTCCACCCACCTGCGAAACCAAGAGGCAGGCATGCCTGTGGTTGAGCACAGCCCCGGCTTCTACACGGGCCGTCCGGGCTACAAGCTGTGCCTGCGCTTACACCTGCAGACCCCCAATGTTCAACGCTGCTCCAACTACATCTCCCTCTTTGTCCACACCATGCAAGGTGCCTTTGACGCACATCTGACCTGGCCGTTTCAAGGGACCATCCGGCTTGCCATCCTAGACCAGGGGCCCGAGGGTCAGCATCACACGGAGATCATGGAGACTAAGCCTGACCTGCAGGCCTTCCAGAAGCCCACCATTCAGCGCAACCCCAAAGGATTCGGGTACGTCACCTTTATGCACCTGCATCACCTGACTCAGAGAGCTTTTATTAAAGATGATACTCTGCTTATCCGCTGTGAGGTCACACCACGCTTTGACAGTATGTCTCAGCGTGAGGGACCTACGGTACAACCTAGAGGACCTGAGGCATCAGTTTCTAAAGAGTAAAGCCAAACTGTTTTCTTTGGGATCCTCTTAAACTTATCATGTACAGTTCATCATCCAGTGCCACAGTATTGCTAAGTGATGGAGATCAGGAGGAGGAAAATCACAATCATTTAACTTCTGGAAACCACGTTGCTCTGTAGTATTTATTAGTTTTCAGTGTAAAAAGTATCAATGTGACATTTGTTTTAAATATACAACACAGTGCTTTGAATTCATTTTGAAGTAGTATGTACTCACACACATGGTACAGAGCATGTTCATAAACATGTATAATTAGTTGGTGTTTAATCAGCTCAACCTCACCGGACTGTATATCACTACAGGACTAGTTCTCTTGTTGTGGTTGTTGGAGACAACACTGAATGTTAAGAATACCCTGAGGAGTTTTTCAGCAGTAGTGACAGTTGATATAAATAATTCCATTATCGTTTTTTCATCTTCTTCTTCCTCTTCTGGCACACACACAAGAACGCACACAATCATGCAATGATAAGCTCAACGTCTGTAGAAGATGTAAATTAGCAACACATACAAACTACATAAAGAATCAAGGTGAACAGGTGAAAAGAACGTCATTGCGCTGTGAAGCCATTTACTTGTAGTGAATCACAAATAAAAAGAGAAAAATGTTGGATGTGCCACAAAATTTTATTATTCTGTAAGACAAGGATTCAAAGCACAATGACACCAAAAATGTAAAAATCCTGCAGCTTTTTCCTCTTATGTGTGCCTGAGAAGAAGAAACAAGAATGAGTAAGGCACTGTTTTGTAACACACAAGTTGTTAACTGGTAAACGTGGCAGCGATCCAAGCACAGACACAAGCCTGCCCTCGGTTTCACTGTATTACACCAGACATTTTGCAGGAGGCAACATGACAGTAACCTTAGCAAAAGGTGAAGAAAGAAGACTACTGGAAACATTTGAATATATTCAAAACAGTTTTCAAAATTCACAGCAAACATTACTGTGTTTACACACAAACTCCACAGGGTATCTTTTAAGAAATGTCATTGTGAGGAATAAGAAATGTTGCTTTCCTGGTTTAGTGTTCCACTTCCATTTGCTGGATACATTATACTGTAACTATGCAGAATTGTCACTGTGATGCTTTTGGCAGAATTTATGGTGCCTTTTGTCATTTTTTCCTTCATGTCGAGATTTTGTATTTTGTATTTTTTTGGCGGCTGCTTCCATTTGCTGTGCACATTTGGCTATATGATCGCAGACAAATATTGTAACTTCACAATGTTAACACCTCAGTTTAGTGTCGATCAGTGTGATACCTGTTCAGTCTGTTCCACACGATGGAACAAACAGATTGTTTGTTTTTTGTTTTTTCATCTATATTGCAGTTTTGTGATGCAACTGTAACATGATAATCTAAACAATATTACACTGTATGCACAGTTGCTCATCACTTAATTGGTTGTTTTTAGCTTGTGATTTATTACTAATGAATAAAATAGCTTTAAATATAAACAAAGTGCTCTAAAACGCAACTGCGGTATTGGATTTCATACATTTTGAGGAAAATTTGTGTCATCAACTTTCATTCATCAATGTAGGGAAACTTTTTGCCGGCTCCATATCCTGGGTGACCCGGTCTGCCGTCTCCGTCTTCCTGTTTGACTTCCTTCTCTGATGGACTCTGAGGTGTATCCGTGGCATAACCTGCCTTGTAGCCTGTTAGAGACACTGAAAATTCATGCCATATTAATATTAACTTAGAAATCCGTGCAGCAGTGTAAGCACATAAATCTTTCCTGTTTTATTTTTTTTTTGACTCACTCGGAGGTCTTGGAGCATCTTTCCCACATTTGAGGGTGCTCTGAGCGAAGCACTCCGCCATCCAGGACAGCACCTCTCCACAGTATCTGACCTATAAAAGAAGAAATATGAGAAGAATATGCAAACTAAATTAGATCACATGCATAGAAAGATTTGAATTTTTGAGGTCACTCTACCTGAGCTTCCATGGACACCAGTCGTTTCTCCTGGTCTTTAAATCCACCAACAATCTTCAGCAAGCTTTGAACCCTTAATGAAAAATAAATATTATTTTAAATAAACATTTTTAACACATGAGATCTATTTTTCATATTTTTTTTTCTTACTTTGATGAGGTACTCTTGAGTCTCTCCTCACTGCTCTCCCAGTGCTGACGCTCCAGTTTAGCCAAGTAGTTCTCTTTCTGCACTGTCTCCCATGTTATTAGCCTCTGGTCCAGTCCTGCAGGCAGCTCCCTCTCTGCCAACACACACCCGCACATAAGGAGGCAGCCCAGTAACCAGTTTAGCTTATAGGCAATTTCCATGGAGGTGAGGGACAGCGATAAGCACAGTGTATTTCAGTTCATTCTAAATTAGCCAGATAAACCACAAGAAAATGTTTTAATATATGCTTTAAAATGAAGAATAGTTCCAAATACCAAGATGCTCCTGCTTGGACTCCGGCCGTTTGACCATGCTGAGGAGGAGCTGAGAGAGGTGGCTGATGATGATGAAGGGTGGAGCCAGAGCTGGACGGCTGTGGTATTCCACTATTAGATTATATCTCTGGAACTTCCAAAAGATGTCTGTGTTGCCCTGCACGACCTGGAACGTGTAGCTGTTGATAGTAAAAAAAAAACACAAACAAACATAATTCACAAAACAAACCCACTTGCCACTCAGCCTCATTCATCAGACAGACGAACATATTGACGGCCTTCTGGATTCCTGGCCCCCCCTGACCTGAACATGGCAATGAGGAGGTTGAGCAGCAGGACGTTGGTGACAAGAAGGAAGATGACCAGCAGCAGAATAACCAGCCAGTTGGCATAAACGTTGGGACATGGTGGCCGTAGGCCCGAGATAATCTCCTCTGAGTCATTGGTGCAGTTCATTTCAGGCATGCGAGCAGCTGCACTCCATTGAATGAAAGATAAAAAACAAAACACAGCATTTATGCCAACAGAGAGAGACATCCCAGGAGGCAGAATGTATGATTAAAACAACACTTGGACACATCTTAAATATTGAAATGTGTAATTATTTTAATCTACCATCTATTTCGTCCAAGGGGATCTGGCCAAAAATGTGCAGGTAGGGGCGGTACAAGGCTCTGCGAAACACCCAGTCGATCCTTGGGTCATTGGGGTGGAGCAGAGCTTGCGTGGCGACTCCGTATGCGATGAGCCACACACTCAGGAAGAAGAGGAAGAAGAAAACATCCTTCATCTGTAAAACAAACATATTTCATACATGTCCAAAAAAACATGGTTTCAGAGTACTGTGAGAATATAGTTTTCGGTCACCATTCTTTCTACGATGATGATCTTGGGGCCGAGCTGCTTATGAATGGCAAAGATGTGAATCAGGCGGAGAGTGAACACCATGAAATCTATAGCCAGGACCGTCCTTCCTGCCTCATAGGTGTCGTTCACCATCCTGCAAAGACAAAGAGAATGCTCCCTATGTCCTCTGCGCCCCTGTTTCTGGTCTTTATTTTTTATTTTTTTTTGTGGTATTTACCTGCATGAAACCCCAACAACAAAAAGTGAGATGGCAACCATGTCACACTTGTTCCAGTTGTCCTCCACATAGAGTTTAAACTTCTTCAGGATGTTCATCTCTTCATCAGTGAAGAAGCTCTGTCATAAAAGGAGATCATGCATTACTTAAGATACAAAAAAATGTATTTTATTGGAAATATTATCGGCTGTCCTTTTTGTCTCCTGCCAGGTCATTCACTGAATCTGTATTCAGACACACCTGCTGGGGCCAAAAGGGAGCCGGCAGGTACACGGCCCTGCTGCTTTAGAGCCACCTGCAATGTCCCAAACTCTCAGCACAGTGAAGAGTGTAAGGCTGAGCTGCCTCCTCTGGCATGAAAAGGGTGACTTTAAAGTGCATTAAGATCCAGGGCCTGGTCCCTCGATAGCACTGGTGCTCTGACAACATGCTGAGAGCAGTATGCTGCTTTCACACAGCGACAGATGTGCATGCAAGCTCTGGTGCTTCACAGTACTTTTAACTAACAAATCAAGCTTGCAGTGTCCACTACATAAGACATTCAGACATTCCAGACAAGTTAAATACGTGTTGTCTACAATTATGGAAAAATATGCATCCTCTGATGCAAACAGAAATATACGAAAAGTTATTGACTTCCAGCCTTGGTCAATCAGAGTTCATCGATCACTTCTCATAGATCCGGAATTCATAGGTAAATGTATAACCTTGTTCTTTGATGAGTATCATAATGTGGGCCCTTGCAGCATCCTCTTCCTTTAGGGAGCCGCTTGCACCCCAGAGCCATCCCTTTGAAGGCACACAGGGCCCCTCTGGGCTTGGTAGCATGCCAGAAATGCCTGTAGCAGTGTGGTTCTTTTTTTGGAAAAACCTGTGCCACAGCTCTGTGTTCAGCTCAGACTGTCTGAGATGCACTGCATTGAAAACGCAAGCAGAGGGAACAGCAGTGAAGGCCTGTCTCATCTGGGGCTTTTGTGCCCAGGGGAGGAAGGCTCAAAGGGATCAGTGCAATAAGGGATCATGCTTGTCTGACCTGGCACGCTGGGAGGGAGTCAGGCAGAGAGGTGAAAGGCTCATGAATCTTGAAAACCCCAGAGAGAATCAGCTCACTGTAGCGATTCACATCACCTCCTACTCAGATGTGTCTGACTTGTCGGGGCTGTGCGCTGTAACACGTCTAATAAAAATGCCACTGCTTCCAAAAAAAGGTGTCACACTGAGATGTGGATTCTTAACATAAGAGTCACAAATTAATGATGTGAGAACTTTGCAGTGAACTGTGTTTGAAAACTTGAGACATAACTAGAAAGGAGGCCGGGCGGTTTTGACAGTCACCTGTCTTAGTTCCTCCAGCACCAAGGTGAAGACCCAAAAGTAGAGCATTATCTCTGGAACTCCGGGGCCAAAGGGTGGAGGTGGTTGGAAGTCTAAAAGAAGCACGTAGGTGAAGAGGCAGAGGAAGGCAAAGTACATGATGACGTTGCCCAGAAACACGGTGACAGGAGCGCTCCAGAAGCGACGCCAGCGGCGGAGAAGGAAACGCCACCAGACAGAGGCGCAGCTCTGAGCTGCTGGACCTTCAGCTGAAGAGTCCCTGGGAGACAACACACAAGCTCACACCCGACTCAAAATATAACAAGGGTCATTTTGCAAACACAGTTTGATATCAAACTCACAAAGGGTCATCGTCATCAGTTAACAGTAAGGCCTTTTCTGTGTCCAGACTGTCCGGCTCCACAAATTGGTCGTTGCCGGTACGGTTATCAAGTTCCTCATCGCTAAGAAACACACATGAGAGTCTCAGCGAATGCAACACCACAAGCAGCACATGCAGTGATGATCATGAGACTGAAAACTTACCTGAACTTTATAAGGTTAGTCCAGATAAGCGGTGGACAGAAGAAAGACACCACAAGTTTGGAGATGGCTGTATCTGTTGTCATGGCACCCCACCAAATCTTTGTGAGGAGAGCCTGCAGCAAAAAAAATGTATCATTAGTTCACAATGAAGTTCCCCACAAGGGGGCATCAGAGGTCTTTGGATATTTCTGACCTTACTGTTCTGAGATTGACAGAAGAAACATATGCATGAGTTACCACAGCTACATGACAGAGAGCACATCTTACATCTCAAGCCTTTCCCTGTGACTGATTGCTGTTTGGGACGAGGCCACCTGATGCTTAGCCATGGGCCTGTCCACCCATAGCAACACATCCTCTGTGCTGAATCATAATTAACAGTTTCCTATTAGAAAGGCTATATTATTCCAACTCTGTGCTTTAAATAAAATATTACTCCTCTGCGTGCTAACTGAATACCAATTGACTTTCAGTGATGACTTTGTAACGACAAGGACGTCTGCTAGAGGGACATTTTGGCAAAATTGTGCACTGAATGGAGTATGAAAAAAGCACAGTAGTTCAGCACAGAAAGCAGCAAAATAGCCTCTTTGTCAAATTCACAGTAAAGTTAAATGTTTCGGAACATGATAAAGGACATTGGAGCCAAATGAGCATATGGATATGAGTCCTTGTTACCTGAACTCCATCGTGGGCGAAGAAGGATTTGGCATCTGCTTCTGTTGCTAAGTTCAGGACTGTAGATTTGCTCCAGCAGTGTGTTCTCCTCACTAACAAAGCATAAGCCCTGTCTTCACTGTTGGAATAACACTCTCCAAAGACATCTGCGGCAATAAGAACAGGAGGCACACAGAGTCAACTGCCAGGCCACATTTGAAGACTTTCAGATTCATATTTTATTCCCATGCTGTTGATTTTGTGGGTGCCTCATTTTGACCTTTACTTTTTTTTTCTGACCACATTGTCAGCTCTTGTCATCACACAGTTTGCGTACTCACCAAGGGCGAACTGTTCATACTTGGCCTCTTTCATACTACGCGCAGACTCTGCCTCAGATTCCAGCCGTGCCATCTCCTTCAGAATCTTACAACCCGCCAGCGCTGCCGCAACTGCCTCAGGGCCCTGAAGGATTAAAGGAAAACTGCATCCAAGAAATGGGTTTGAAAGAAGGAACTAGCTTAGGAATTTTAGAGAGTTTCATCTTTTTGAATCTCTGTGCTGTGTGCAGCTGGCTGGAGTATATACAGTTCTGGAAGATCCAGCTTGATGCTTTTAATAAACTGCAAAAATGAATGGTTTTGTAGTTTCCCCAACAGTAAATGAAGACAGATGTCATTCGGTAGAAGACAGTGAAGGTCTGCAGAATGAAATGCAACAGTACCCTGCCTGCCTATATGCTGCAGATGAAGATCGACATATTTCAGCACATAAAAACCTAAAAAGATTCTCCTTTGCTGCCGCTGTGCACTGTGGGGTAACTGTGTGATTTCCACATGTACTGTTCACATTAACTGAAGTGTCTTACATGTTTAGTTCTAGCTTTATGCCCACACACTTGTTTTTTGGCCTTGCAGGCAGCTTTTGATCATTATTGGATTTTATTCTGTGTGCATGAATTTTCAGTGTTAAATGTTGATCTGTTTCAACAAGCCAGGGAGATTCCTCGTCCTTTGAACTCCCTGATAACTAAAATACAAGAAGTGATTAATAACCAAGCAGCAACCTCCAGGGCTGAGAAAATGTGTCAAGTGTGAAAATCTGCAGTTCCTTCCATTCCCTCTGGGGTCGACTCCAGAAGAGAGTCAATTCCCACAGATCTCCATGTTAAAATATCCAACTTTAGAATAGAAATTAACATGTTTACACTCTTGTACAAATTCAAATTCATTTCTTTGTTGATAGGTTCCATATTTGTGACAACTGCACACTGGAGGGTGTTTTTAGAATAGAACACAATAGAATAGACATGTGTACATGTGTATGTGTCACAAGTACAGACATACTAATACACAGTGAAATTACGATAGAAGTACGCCTCCAAGCAGCAGCCATCCGGCGCCACCACACTATTTTATGAAGCTTGCCCATTTTCATATCAAGACTAAATTTTGCATAGTTATAGGTGAAACTCCCTTGAGCGACACATAGCATGGGCTGCTGGCTTTCCCAACTATCTGCGCTCCACCTCTTTGCCTGTATTTGGAGTTCACAATGCTGCTAGCTTCTTTCAGGGACTCAAATTGGGCCTTGTCCCACACATAGGTGTATACAGCCTTTTATAATATTTTTTTGAACCTGAGATAGAAGTTACATCCAGCTGTCGTGGAGCTCAAACTTTAGTTCTATGCAACCATCACCATTGAGGACTCGTGGACTGAAGAACCTTCCTCTTGTTAGCTTTACACTCTGGATTTTCTCCCCTAGTAGTCTCAGATGTCTCTGTATAGTAGACACCTGTGACTGCACACAAGCCAGTCAGAGACTCTGCGTTTTCCCACCACCTCTTGTTGGAAGTAGTGGTCATAGTTAGAAATAGAGATATCTCTCTCGATCCACCTGAAAAGTGTCCTTCAGCTTGTTGGGTCAAATCTTCTACCCATCAGGCCTTAAGACTTAGTGTTTCAGTGGGCTGACACCTTTGTCATTTTGTCGTGAGTATGTTCCTGGGAGACACCCAGCTGCTCTGTGGCATGTACCTTTGTGCTATTACTCCATCTGTCACGATCACATCACAAGTGTCCTGTCTCCTGTGTGGTGATTTGTCTAAGCTCTGTCTGGGTTGCAGGTGACTTCATGAAGGCTCATTTTCAATTTTCCCCAAAATACTTTTTGCATAATCACACAGAGTTGAACTGACTGTGCAAAATATCCTGCATGAAGCTTTGCATAGTTTATAGATGCAACACAGGGTTCGAGCAGCATTACCTTCACATAACTGGTTAATAATTGTACTTTTGTACATGCAAATCGACAAGCACGGCTCACTATTAGAATATATTCTGAAGGTATTACATTGGCATGTTGTAATGTGTTGTTGATGGATAAATCTACTGCATAAAACTACATAAATATGTAAATGAGGGAGCAGCAGAGGGATCCATAACACCCAATACATTACAGGTGACACTGTCAGGACCTCATTCCCCCTTTATTCAAAGGATTATTGATTTTTAAGTGTATAGTGTGGCTCCTGGGTTCACGTATGTACAGTAAATATGTGGACCTGTAAGCGAGCCTGCAAGGATGATTGTGAGGTCATCCTGAGAGATCATTCAAACAATCATTATGAACGCAGATATCCAGGCCGGAGTCTGGCTGTTTAAACCATTCGCAGAGGGGAAGAATGCACACACACTGAATACAATTACCATAATTTCACATAATGTTTGAAATAAGACACAGGAAAGGAGTGCATAAGGGTGGCTGCTTTGTGCGATTACAGTAATTGGTTGCTTTGGTTCAGAGAAGGGCAATAAGGGAAATATAAATGCTCTGAAAACAAGAGCAATTATCAATGATTGGTGTCATTTAAACTATTTATAGAGCATCAATCCCATGTCAGGATGTATTTCTTGTTAACTTCATCAGGAGTTTGGAAATATGCCTGCACTATCTGTCCTCTAGTTGACTGCCTCAGCTCGCAGCATGACCTTCATTTGAATAACGTTCTCAGAGATAAGATAGCTTTTTAGTTCACCTCCAGCTCTTGATAAATATGCAGTTTGCAGGACTCTTTTATCTAGAGTGACATTTTCATATGGCAGGACTGACCTACACCTGCACTGCAGCAGCCCATCACATCACTCTTGTCACACTGAATCCAGAATACAAACTATGACGGTTTAATTCAGCTCACTTCAGCTGGGTTTGGGGAGATTTTTCCCATGCTAGGCACATTTAGGTTCTTATTGATTGAACCACAGAGAGAGTACGAGCTGGAGCTCAACTGACTAAAGAAGCTGACAAGACTGACCATGGCCCAGAAGTAGTTAGCCATCTGCTGCCGGTTCTGTAGGACAGCCCAGAGGAAAAGATCCCGCCAAGGATGTTCACAGCGCTCCTCTAACTCAGCCAGGTTCTTCTGGCTGTGGAACAGTCGGCCCTTTGCTGGCTTCTCCTGGAGCACACAGAGAGTACAATAAATGTATTAAATATGTACAGTAAATGGATGGGTAGCTGCAGAACGCTTAGATGAGTCATTTCTCCAAAAGCAATTACTGTCTCCGCTAAGGAGGTACTTGAGTCTGACAACCAGAATATGTAGCGTTTTAAACCTTTGGCCAAGAAACTATTTGATTTTGGTCGTGTTCTTCTTTGAGATGAGAATAAAATATATTCCACAGAGTGGGGGGAATTTTTTTTCTCTCTCTCTGCAGAAAGTGAAAAGAGAGACATGGCTCTTGTAAAAGGAGGGCAGGATTACTTCACACTTTGTAGTCAGAATAATAATGTGGGTTTAAAGGGTCCGAGAGAACTATAAAAAAAAAAAATCAAATTAAGAAATAGCACCATTATACAACCGAGGTGTATGTTCTATTAAAGTCAGCATGCAAAGCCACAGAACACATTGCAATGCAACTTTGGCCCTCTAGATGAGCGGCCAAGTGTCCATAGAGTGCAGCAGGGTTGATGTAGTTTATGTAGGCTAAACAGGAAGCTGGCCTATGGCAGAAAATAAGCTCTGTGATAAGCAAACGTTTATGATGCATGTCCAAAGAGAGAATATTCACAAATGAAAGCCTACATATGACCACTTAAAGTAAACCCCAGTCACATGGCTTTACCCCCACTATCCATGCCACACTTGACCTGTTTGTTTCCAGCCTCTGTCGTTCTAAATTAGCCACTTGTTAGCAACTGCTATATTAAAGACAAATACAAGAAAATCCTTAGTGCATTTTGTATAGGCAATCTTATTTCAAGCATCAAAAGAGAAACACAATAAAAAAACAATAACTTCAGCAAGAGGGAACTGGAAATGCTAAAATGCTAATGCGTTTATGAGTTTGGGGATGCAGCACCCTATTGTTTGTTGTATAGGAATCATTCTACACACTTTTATGAGGATCTGCAGCAAACTCCTTCAAAGCTTTCATTAGAGTCACCTAATCTAATTTATTGCATCTTTGATTGAAATGAAACAGTCTGAGAGCAGTAAAATGGAAAAACTTCACTTAAAACACTGAAAAGTGTTGAGCCAAAAGGAATCAGGTGGAACTTAACTCATCAGCTGCAAGTATTACATGCAATTTCCCCTTTGTGGGACTAATAAAGGTAGTCTTAATCTTATTGCTTATTCCTGTATCATTAGGTTGAAGTTGTGACGCAGAATATTTCACTCACTGTGGGAATCTTTTGGTAAAAGCCTTTACAGGAGTCATGGAGAAAGTCTTTCAGCACTTTGGCGACCTCATACAGGGTGAAGCGGGGTTTCCTGTCGCCTTGCTCGGGAGGATGGTGCACAGGTGGACCGGCTGTCCTGGCAGCTCCCAGCAGAATCTGCTTCTCCTCATATTTTTTCAGGAGCAGATTGTGAAAGAGGCTCTTCTCCGACACGGACCAGTAGAGCTCCTGTAGGCGACCGTAGGTGAGGAACTCACCGAGGTTTACACCGTTGTCCACAAAGAGGCGCACAAAGTCTGGTTTGTCATTGATCAGGGCATCCATCATTACTTCTTCGAGGTCACACGCCTGAAAAAATAAATAACAAGACATGATTGTTTCAGTAGGTCATTCACGCACAGTGCACACAGAATGCATTTGTTTGTCTCACCTTCCACTCTACATCTCCATTAAAGATGTCACTCTTGGCGATATCTACTCTGTTCCAGGCCACAGCCAGTTTTAATTCATCCAGGAAATCTTGGGCTTCCTGACTTTGACTCTTGCATGCTGACAAACACAGACACACACACACATATATATAAAATGTCACCGGGTTCACAACCTAAGAAGTGCTCAAAATGTCAAGGCTCTCTCTCTCTCGCTCTCATCGTAGCTGTCAAGTCAGAAAACCCGTAATTCTGCAGCCGTAGAAAATTGCATCTTTCTTGACCATATCTCTCACAAGATGTACTTTACCCTTGACAAGAGCTTTCAGAATGACCGTATCCAGCTCGGAGCTCTCCTGTTCAGGGTCATGCACGGTAAGCAGATGCCCATGATCGAGTATCTTCTGGATCTGATTGACAGACAAAAAACCCAATGTGTGTGAAGGAATGACTGATTTCCACACATACACCACTTTGTCTGTGTATGTCAACTTGAAAATAAAACCAATGTTACATTATTGGTGTCTTGCCCTCCTTGTTTGTGTCCTTAATTAGGTCATAACATACACATTTTGAAGATAACATGAAAATGGTCCATTTCCTTCCCTCACAATCTCTCCCAGTGTGCCCCCATTTTTTTTTTGGCAATGTTCAGGTCTTGTGATGTGCATATCTATGTTTGTGTGTGTGTGTGTGTCTGCCTGCACGCTGTGCACATCGCTCTCACCAGCTTGACCCAGTTACTGATGTCTGTGCTGTGGTGGGCATTTGGAAAGGTGTCCAGCAGCAGCTCATGAACGCTGTCTGTATCCCAGCAGCCCCTATTCATCAGCGTGACAAGGATGTCAGCCACTCCTCCGGAGCCTGCTAGGATCAGCCATGGTGTCGAATTGCCAATGCCTTTATACATCCTCTGCAGGGAGGGACACAGTGTTCACATGAATTCTCAACTTCTCAACTACATCAACAAAGAATTATATTGATCAATGAAAGCTGTCGTCTCTAATCTCCTCAGTTACGGCTCTATTTATGCAAATAAATTTTGTGACTTTGACAGGATTTTTGGTTGAAGAGATTAGTTTTGCAAAAAAAACAGAAAATTTGCCTCTCAGACTGTGTTCGGCCTGAAGCTGCAGGCGGTGGCACGATCAAAACTTGACTCAGAGCCTAATTCTCAAGCCTGTTCAAAGTCAGATTGTGCACATTGAAATGACAAACCCAATCTGCCTTTCAGAAGGTCTCTCTGCGGTCACATCTTCAAAGTTCTCGAGCATAAAGAAACAAAACATACCTTGAGGATCCTGGGTTCCCCGTGGACCAGGAGACACAGAACAGGGATCTCAAAGCTTCCTGTGCCTGTAAGCGTCACAGAGTAATGTTGTTTGCATATCAGAGTGTTGTATTGTGTGAATAGAGAAACATCTTCTCACTGTTTAAAAAAAACAAATTATATATTTGTATGGTTCCATGTGTTAAGCTGTGCGCAATTACGCCTGATGTTTTTCCTCTGTAGATAAAACTGAACAGCTTAATAGCATATAGAAGAGAAAAAAATACAGAAGCATCACTTTATTTTTCCTATTTCCTGTTAATTATCTCTCAAATCATTTCCTAGTGGCAACCAGCATGATGGGTGCATACAATGGTGGATATAGTCCTTAGGAAACATATGAATAATAGAGTAGTAGGAAGCACAAACAGTTGGATTACTCAAAAATCAAGTACTTCCTGTTGTCATAAACAATAATACAGCTGCGGGTTTTGTTCATAATTTTATAGAAAGCCTCATGAGAAGGTCCTAACATATGAAGCCGCTTTTAAGATAAGATATATAAAGCATGCACTCTGTACAGCCCCTGAGTGAAATAATGCATAATGCATCTATAATTCAACATCATGAAAGCTACCATTTGTCACAAAGAATTCTTATACTTATTTAAAATTTAAGTACATCTATAGCAGTTTGTAAAGGTAAAAGTAAAAGGGAAGACCTTAACTTTTATTTAAGTAGAGTGCTGCTAGTCTTAGTCTTTGCTAAATGTCGTACAGGTTACAAAGATATAGCTATGCAACAACAGGGTAAATCTTTGTGAATTTTGCAGCATACCTGTGGAAATCGAATGACATTAATTCATCTGGAGTTCATGTAGCTATTCTCACTAAAGTAAAATAATTCTGTACTGTAGCTTTAAGCAGGTAGAGGTGACATTTACCTCCATATCCTGTGCGCTGAAGCGAGATGTGTTTGAGTAGCTTCACTCTCATTTCACTGGTGGCTCCTGGTCTGGTGGGATCCTCCTCCACAAGCACAAAGTGAGAGTGGTGGCTGTCCAGGGAATACACCGAGCCATGAGGCAAGTCCTGCGGCTTGTACGCTGCAGGCTCGTCCACCTGTACACAATAAATACATGTACCCAGAGAGAGAGAGAGAGAGATGGAGAGAGGGCCAGCAGGAACACAATGATGTGAAACATGTACACATATTTAGCTGTTGTTATATTGGCCCTGTATTGTCTGTGACTGGACAGAAACCTTGGCAGTGAGCAGCGCCTCTCGGTTGTGGATCATGTTCCAAGGTGCGATGCCAATGGCCACTACACGAACTTTAGAGGAGGTGCTGGCCAGGGAATGATCTCGCACCGCCTGGCCCAAGTGCTTGGTGATGCCAAACCGAAGGCCATTAGTCAAAATCCATGCCCCTGGAGAGTGATAAGGAGAGAGAGAGAGAGACCGTTGTATGTATGTGGAGTGTATATTTTTCCTGTAGTTGAGTAGTGAAAAGGAGATGTTTGACCATGTGGTCAGAAGAATGCTGTGCAAACAATGATGCATTTTAAAGAAACTAATTCATAGAAAACCATAAAAAAACACATCAATGTTACATATAAATCCAAAGGATTATACATGTGTATTGTTTCTCCTAACAGCCAGTAGAGGGCAACAGAGAATTCATCCCCTTGATTCAAAATCCAAGGCCAGTTTTGCCCTTTCATCATCACCTGTGCTCTGTGCAGCCTTCACCAGCCCTTTCCTCAGAGTGTCCCTGAGCCAGGGCTTCATCTGAGCCAGCTCATCTCCTCCCACCAGCGCCACCACCAGGTGTGGAGAAGCCAGGCCCCACTCCTCCGTCAGCATCTGGTAGATCAGCACTGGATCGGTGTTGCTGCGCACCCTCAAAAACTGCTCAAAGTGAGAAAAAGCAGATGGATGTACGTCAGCGTTCAATAAGTCTTAGTGTGTAACCTTGTTGTGTAATTGTTGATTCTACCTTTCCTCTTGTCTTAGTGGCACCGATGAAGTCGATGTCACCCACTCTTCCAGCTGCCCAGTGACTCTTCTCCTTCTTGATCCGGCTGGCCAGGCCTCTGGCTACATTCTCCAGAGTCTCGTCCACTGTGGAGCAGCAGGAGCAGCCCAGCAGGACACTGAGAAAAACACACAGGAAATGCATCAGTCACACCATCCATCTCTACGATTCGACCATTAAAACTACTACGGATTCTTTCACAACTCATCAAACAAGACGTCAAAGTTTGTCCCATCTCTCTCTGCCATATTTGGTTACCATGGTAACAGGCGGATGGCAGCTGTTTTCACCATCTCTTCATTTGTTTACTATATTGACCTCTATATTTAGTTTGATGCATACAGTAAATGGACACAATTCATACTTGCATCCTTTGTGCAGTGTTTTGTTAAAATGCAGAGAGAGTATCAACGTCTTTTTTGTGGTTTCCATGGTTTTTCTAGGATAAAACATTATAGGCTGCATTTCGTTCTACAGCTGAGAAATAGCTGACTCTCATGAATAATTTAAATAGGACACTGTACTTGGAATTACTTAAGACTTGTTAGTCCAGTACAAATGTTTGCCTTCTGTAACACTGCTTCCATTTGCGGCCCTTCTCATCACTGCCCCTGATCCAATTGCTTGCAAATGTTTCACTTGATCTGTTGATGGGTTAATGGATGCTGAGCAGCACTGCAGTGTTTCAGACACAGTGAGAACCTTCTGACAGCTGCCATGAATGCACAGCTGGAGAGAACAGAGCACACAAACCTGCGCTCCTCCGACCACTCCAGCACGTCCCCACATCGCAGGCAGCGTGTCTGCGGCTGCAACGTCCCCTGTAAACAAATGAATATTTCGTCAAGTTTTCCTATAAATCCATTACGACTCTGGAAAGGTTCATAGATAGAAGCACTTGTGGTCAATGCAAAGTTTGACGAATTTCCATACTCGTCTCATATGCAAAGCGCTTCCTGCCTGAACGTTTGAACCAAAAGCTGCCACTCGTACATCAAATGAAGCAAACTGGGCCACCTGAACCTCAGAACCCCAAACTGCTCAGTGAAATGAAAGCAATGTGCTTCAGATATTTAGATGCTTATCCATCACAAACTATATCAAGCAGGGTGTCAGATCAGAGGCAGTCAGAGATTACATGAGGAGGCAACTGAGGCGGATTAAACCCACAGAAGAACTGACACCACCAGCACCTGTATGGAGGGAAGCTATACTGTGGTTACACTTTGCATGGTGTTCAATGCTAAAACAACCTGTTTATTTTCCATCCCTCACTTCTACTGCCTAAATTGTTCGCACAGCCCTGTCTATGAGATTATTAAGCAGTCTGGAGTGTGAAAATGAGCCTCTGACATCATGACTTTTTTCTGTGTCTGGTGATTGTTTTACAAAGAAAGCAGCCTCGTTCTGTTTGCCTCCGAATGATTCTTTTCACAGCAATAAATGACACCGAGTTCAGAACGGAAGCTCATTCATTATTGATAAGATTATCCGTTTGCCTCAGTAAACACCGACTGTTATCAGCCAGACACATTTGAATGGGCACTTGAGCTGCTGGTAAAAGATGATTAAAACGGAGAAGTGCACATTCTATTGACAAAAAACAGTCACTGTATAATTTGAATTAAAAAATAAAAACATTATTTTAACACAAAGACTGACTCAGAGTCAATTTGTGTCAAGCCATCCGCTTTAATGTCTGTGAGCAACTTGTTGCGGAAGGCCCTTTATTTGACTACAGGTCTGGGAAGGGGAGGGAAAAGACTATGGGTATGCAAACAGGACGATTTGCATACAAAGTTAGAAAGAAAGGACGTCCAGCTGTGCGGGCGTGTGCATGTGTATGTGAAGGAAACACACACCAGTCCGTGCAAACACACTTTACACCTAGCTTTAAGGCTCTCATAATGAACTTTGCTACAGTTTGGATAAAGCCTCACAGCCACTCATTTATATTTAAAGGAGGTGGTGAAAAGTTCTTATAAAAACTTTTATTTTTCCTACTGTTACACACACAATCCAGGATCTATGGGGCCATTTTAATGTAGAAATCTTAGACCTCCATGAGGTGGTCCAGGGCAGTCTAACACTGTCAAAATGTCCACTACACAGCTCCTTCTCAGCTTGAAAGACAGGTGGTCTGAGATGGATGCATCCTTCCACTCACACGATGCCTGAGCTCCAACACATCAATGTCCACTTTAGGCCAGCAACTTGTCAATCACTGATTATACAGTGATCTTCATGTTTGTTTTGAATCATTCTACAGTCAAACGTTGCCACCAATATCTTTGGATCAATGTGTGGCTACAGTACGAGACCTTCTGTGAGAGTCATAAAAACACTACAGGAGGAGCTGATGCAGCAAAATTGCCTCCTGGGTCCCTGAAGTTGGTATTGATTTACAGAACTCAATATTCACTTAACCACGAGCCACGAGAGGTCCGATACTATCTCAAAAAATGTGTTATAGTGTAAGCCTTGATTAAATGGATCAAATGTAGGTACATCTGTGCTTACAATTCCATTCTCCACATGTTAAATCTTAGAACATTACACTATTCTGTAGCTGAAATGAGCCCATCCGTACTCACCAGAGGTGTTCCCTGTTGCATGACTGAAATGTTCCTTCCTCTCCTGAGAGGTTTTGCCTTCCACAAGCCTCAGGTAACGTCACCTGGGCCATCAGGCGGTGGCGAAAAGGTGGGGCCCTCCATGCAGCCAATCCAGGGATGCTGATATGTGCCCATGTTTTGCATGTTGGTCGGCTGCTGTCTGACCGTTTCTACACACGGTCAGTGAGGCTGTTTCAAATCTTCAGATTAATGGAGGAAAGTATGAGGTGTACCCGAGCAGGGTTTTGTGCTTTTGCGTCTTATAACTCTACCCATTTATTCACAATGTGAATCCATCTTTTAAAGACAGGGCTTGAAGGTCATCAAATTGGGCGGCAATCTCTAGATGAGGAAGGTGAACGATTCTCCCCTCATTATCCAGTGTTCGTGTACAAGGCCCATAACCCCTGCTCTGTTCCTCAGTGGCTAACAAATCACTCTGGTACTGTTGGCTATGAAGTGTGGAGTGAAGTTCCTCAACAAGAAAATTAAGATTGGACAGAACCCAGGGGGGGGACGGTGCAGGACAAATTAAGCCACGCGCAGAGGGATTAAACCAGGGACTAAGAAAGGAATCCTTTCATAGAAATGTGTACACGCCAGCCTGCCAAAACATGGTGCCACCTAAACATTTCAACATCAATGCAAGGGAGGAAAATCTCAGCTTTTAAAAGGGGAAAAGCAGCAGAAGTAATCAGATTACAATTACAGCTTTAGGCCCATACATAATCCTACTTTTAATCTCACTTTATCAAGGACACTGTGGCCTCTGTGCCCATGAGTCACAAGCTAAACTCAAGAAAACACACAATAATACCTGAAATGTTTTGTTTTTTTCAATCATGCAAACGTAGGGAGGACCCCCAAGGAGGTAAACAGTGGCCTACAGGTGCAGAGTGCTGCCAGAAGACATCACCATTGTTATGATAAATTCTAAATTACTTGTTAGGTCAGACTTAGCACACGCAACCGGAGGCTTTTGTTGATTGTGTGAATAGATGAATGGATTTAACCCCCCTCCTTTTATCCTCCAATTCAGTCAGTTGCAGCCAATCAGAAGCCTCGGCTCATTGTATACAAACAAAACATCGTGCGCCCTGCAGCCTTTAAATCCTCCTGCAGAGATGTGATGACCGGCAGAGAAACAGAGCAGCTTCCCCACAGCTTCCTGACCCAAATCACCACCACGATCATTTGAAGGATGGACGCCATCAAGCGCAGAGTGCCGGTGTGCAGGCGTTTATTTGGCCCGGTCGACCACGACCAGCTGCGCCGGGACCTGAAGGAGAAGCTGAGGGAGATCACAGAGGAGGACAGCCGGCGCTGGAACTTTAACTTTCAGTCCGAAACGCCGCTGCCCGGCAGGTTTCAGTGGGAGGAAATACCCGCAGACTGCACTGCGCAGTTCTACCAGGTGTCCGCACATCAGAAGGATGCTGACAGCGCTCCAAACATTCAGGATGAATGCAGGCTGAGTGACCGCGAGGAAGGCGCAGGGACCGACCAGGAGAACTGCTCCAGCATCTCGAACACACTCAAGTGTCCCGCCGAACTTACGCCTGTCCGGAGGAAGAGGACGCTCTCCAAAGTGGGAACCAAGTCCAGAGACAACAACGCGCGCATTACAGGTAAAAAAGAGGAGTTTTCTCCACGAATGTGCTTCACTCTGAAAGTTTTTTTAAGTTAAAATGACAAAATATAAAGTGAGTTAACATCTAACACGTGTTTTTTCTTGCCAGACTTTTTCGTGAAGAGGAGGAGGACAACAGAAACAAAGAGCATCCAGGGTCCTTTTCACAGCAGTGAAGCGGCGCAGTGCAAGACCATAAGATGAACATCAGAAAAACGACTTTATATTTCTACATACAACTGAATGGACCAGAAGGAGACTCCTTCCACTGCACCCAATGATTTTATGTTATTTTATGTTATTTTATTTTTTATTTTATTTTAAGCTGCTTTGTGTTCGTGTATTTATTCTATTTATGGGCTCATTTATTTAATGTATTTTTGTTTTGTTTTCCTCTTTCTTTATATTGTTTTCTTATTATTTAATAGGCTCTATTGGCTTGTGAGTATTTAAACATGTGTCCACTTTGTTGTTCAGTCTCTGTAATACACTATGCTGCTTTTGTTACTTGTATATACAAAAACATTATTTTTATGGACATTATAAAAACTTTTAATAAACATTGACAAACAAAAGAATCTCACTTTCTGACCTTTTAAATTATTATTATTATTATTATTATACAGTAAATTTCGATGATTCCTTTTCTTCCATAAGATCAAATGTTTTTTTTTCTTCCAATATACAGGATAGTCATAGCCAGTGGTGGAAAGTAACTAAGTATTTGTACTCTGGACTGAACATGTACATTAGCTACACATGGTCCATTTTAATTTGAAGATGATTTCTTTGATGCAATGGAAATCAATAATATATATTCGGTATGTGAGTGCTTTTACGGTACATTTAAAAGTACTTAAGACTTTTACTTAAGTAGGATTGTTGATGTAGCACTTCTACTTTTACTTAAGTATATATTTTGCTGTTGATTTGTACTTTTACTTAAGTACCAAGCTTCAGTACTTCCTCCACCACTGGTCATAGCACAATAGAACAATTTTATCACCAACTTCTTGACTAAAACGTGACATATGAACAGAATTTAAATGTCAGTCTTTCAGGTATTTAAAAAAGAAAGCGCTCCTCATCATGAGAGTGACTAGAACTTTATCTACTCTAATAACTCACTGGCATAAAAGCTGCTGCTGGAGTTTTATAGTTGCAGCCGTTGCCGGACAGATTTATTGTTTTTTCAATATGACTGCAGTCTTATGAGAAAGCACGCCTTTTGTTTTATGCTGACTTTGAGGCAGCCACAGATGAGTAGGTTCATAATAAGCGTCGCTCTGAAGTCACAGAAAAATCAATTCAAGTTGCAATTTTAGCAATCCAAAGGAGAAAATTGTTTTAGAGTAATTGCATTTTCTGCGGTTGCATTATGAAATATTTCATAATCACAATCATAAGGAATGTGCTGTCAGGCCTAAAATTATATCCATTAATAAGAACTGTAATTGCCAAATTAGCCCATTAGAGAGGCCAAATCCCACATAAGCGTATTCACTCCCACAGCGTTGGAGTTTTTAGGCTCTGAAGAATTTCAAGAGGCCATCTGGCCGGAGAGCGGGACAATGGCTGCACAGCAGAGTGTGCCATCTATTTCACCTGCAAATCAGCCTTTACAGCTCCACAACCCCCCCAGGTCTTCACTCGGTTTTCCTCCTTTCACTTTCTCCTCCTTTCATAGTCAAAGCAGCCATTATCACTGACATGTGCCCAAACCGATCCCATTGTTAATGCTCACTCTCTTTGCTTGTGTGTCAACATTGCAAGGTGATTGTGTTCCTTCCTTATTTAACTACACATGCAAGCGGAGAGTAAAAAGCAAACAGAGGATACAGATGTAAACGGTGCTATTGCTGAATTAAGAGCAGTGGACTTTGTTCTATAGAAGCATTTTAAAATGAAAAGAAAAAAAAAAAATCAATAATCAAAATGCCCCCATGGGTGCCGGTTTCTCCACCCACAACTGAATTAAACTGCGTTAAAGATGTGCACTACAAGCTGCTCAGTACATCATCTGTGAATCAAACTGCCGCTGAAAGCAATTGTAGAGATGCTAAATGAGTGCTCACAGTAAACTCCTAAAATCCTAATGAGAATTATTATTTCACAGCTTCTTCTGATCCAGAGTTTTATTAAACTGTTTAAATTAAAAGAAGCTAAATGAGGAAAATGGGCATTAAAACTTGTAAGACCCAATCTAAGCTAAATACATTGGTTGTCTGATTGTGTGTTTAGAAATATTAAAGTCTGATTGAGGAGTCGGTGGATCTAGCTTTGCTGCTTTTTGTCCAAATTTGCATTTCATTTTTATTCTTTTTCATATTTGTGCAATACAAATTTACTTTCCATGCCTCACCAAAGCTGCTGGATAATTTAATTTAGCCATTTTTATCCTCTAAACTGTTATGACTCTAACACTGATTGCCCCTCCTGATACCACAAATTACACTAATTATTAGAGGGAGGAAAAAAAAAAAAGCTTTAAAACATGCACGCCCTCCCCTGTAATGAATCTCTCCCCTCACCCACGTCCTGGTCAGCACAAAGGCCAACTGCCCCTCAGCACACTTTAGGAGGGTGCAGCCCATTGTTGTGGACACCAGAGGCAGATGGTCATTTGGGCCTTTTCTCCACATGGCCACTTGTGTGAAGGAATGCCTGGACACCCCACGGATGGCCGGCGGGGAAAAGGTCACCATCTGCTGCCCAAAGGTCACCTGTGTAAAGAGCATGGTATTAGCCATGCTTTTGGCCATCTCCATAAAGTCAGTGAGGACACGACACAGCCACCCCCACCTCACAGTAGTTAAGGAAATTCAGCTGCCAACATGAGTGATGCACGACTCTCTTGAACGCAGCAAAAAATGTGTAGTGCATGAATATGATTGATGACTTAAGAAAATAAAAACTTTTTGCTTCCTTTTGTAGAAGAATCTCAGCCCGTGTTAAATATTCAGCTCATTTGTTTTAGGCAGAGACTCTCCCCCTCAAGGCTGCACACACAATTCACAGAAACTTGCTAATAATTACCACGATCTTTTATTGCGACAGAGCATTTTCGAAATGAGTGAAATAATATTAAAACACAGAAAAGAGCTTTTGATTAAACTGAATATTTTCAAGTGCAAGGTCTCTTCTGTAGGTTGATGTTTGTCATTTCAAATGAAAGCAGGGTATTGCATCGCAGCACATGTGCTGTGGCAGTGGAAGTGTCTTCGGCATTAACCTCGCTGAATTTCAAGTGTAATAGTTCAAAGTAACACAATGAATTCTACAGGGGAATTTAAAAGTTCTGACACTCTAATGCTCAGTGTTGATGTGTCAGTTCAGTTCAACTCAGGGGAGAGTTCCTCACATAACCTGATTCCTTATTCAGTTATAAGATCAAATCGCACGGAGAGTTGATGGATTAATCACCACAATCTTTTATTGTTACTTAAGAACATTTCTATGAATAAGAAGCATTTGATTGAACTGACGCTAGGCGAATATTGAAGGCCTCTTTCCCTACAATGTATACAGTGACTATCACTTTAAAATATTACAGGAGATGTAAGCTGCGGTTTGGTAGGTTTGTGGCTAAGGCAGGAGGTTTCAGAAACATTCATTGTCCCCTTTTAGACACTTTTAGTATCACTATCAAAACGGAGGTCAGCTAAAGTTGCAACAGTAAACTAGGCGATGCAATTCCTGGAGTAACTGCAGCAGGTTTGTTGCTGAACTACAGCTGAATTGCATAAAGATAAATCCATCCATTCACTTTCTCATCTCAGCAGGGCTGGAGCCTGTCCCAGGGGTCTATGGACAACAGGTGGGGCACACCCTGGACAGCCTACCAGTCAATCGCAGGACTGAAACAACCAGTCTCACTCAATTTGGACTCATCAATTAACTTAACATGCACGTCTTTGCTATGGGAGGAAACTGGTGTACCTGGAGAAACCCACACAGGCATGAGGAGAACGTGCAAACTCCACAAAAATAACGCCCCAACCCAATTCAAACCAGGAACCTTCCTGCTATGAGGTGACAGTGCTAGCCACTACTGCCACCACACCGCCCAGAAATGTCAAAAGTTAAAGTTAAGTAAGGGAGGGTTAGAATTTCTAGAATCCACCAACTGACATTCACTGTCACAGGACTTTTCAGTAAAGCTGTCCTGGACCCTAAAAACAGTTGAGTTGGGTTGATTGAGTTTAAGCTACCAGATGTGACACATGGTTTGAAATGTATGGATCTTCACTATATTACCAAAAGTATTGTATGCATGGACGAGTCTGGGTTTGGAGGTTGCCAGGGGAACGATACATTTCGGACTGCATTGTGCCGACTGTGAAATTTGGTGGAGGAGGAATTATGGTTGTTTTTCAGGAGTTGGGCTTGGCCCCTTAGTTGCAGTGAAAGGAATTTTGCTCCAAACTGTTCCCACAAGGGAACAGTTTGGAGCGGGTCCCTTCGTCTGCCAACATGACTGTGCACAGTGCACAAAGCAAGGTCCATAAAGACACGGATGACAGAGTCTGGTGTGGATGAACTTGACTGGCCTGACCTGAACCCGATAGAACACCTTTGGGATGAATTGGAGCGGAGACTGAAAGCCAGGCCTTCTCGATCTTCTTCTCATCAGTGTGTGACCTCACCAATGCGCCTTTGGAAGAATGGTCAAACATTCCTATGAACACACTCCTCAACCTTGTGGACAGCCTTCCCAGAAGAGTTGAAGCTGTAATAGCTGCAAAAGGTGGACTGACATCATATTGAACCCTATGGGTTAGGAATGGGATGGCACTGAAGTTCATATGTGACGATGTGACAAGCAGGTGAGCGAATACTTTTGGTAATATAGTGTATGCCCTGTTGTCTGATTAGGGGACACATATAGCAGCAAACGTCTGCATAAGGAAGTTGAAGGGTCAGTTAGCAGCACCAACTCTGCAGCCAACCTGCACCTAGGAGTCTGGGATATAAGTCCCCCCCTCAAATTTACAAATTTAAGTGTGAACACCACTCAGTCAATGTTTGGCATTAAAAAAAAAAACGGGGCTTAGGTAAATATCATGTCGTCTCACCAAGTAAACAGGATCAGAGATCATGTTGACAACTTCCATCTTCATCCGTCAAAAGACAGTTTAGTTGTATAACTGTGGCTCTGAACATTCTCTCCATTCAGTTCAATTATTACTGAATGTATTTATAGAAACAATATTATTATATATATTTCAACTAGATTTAGAAACCTGTGTTGATGGAAGAAGACGGCCATCAAAATAAAAAGACTAAATAATCCGACAACATACTGAGACTGCTGCTTGCAACATAATCACTAATGGTGTTAAGCTGTATCACTCATCTCCTTTAAGCTAAGAACTTGTCAGTCATCCCTTTTAGAATTTAAGGCACAGGCTGCAGTTGCAGTCTTTCGGCACTGATCTGAATGATTTCAAGTAAAATACTCAAAAAAAATCAACTAAGTATCTAACAAAATCTAAAGACAAAACCATAGATCTGAATACATTCATTTCTGATCTCTGCTAAACTAAAAAAAGAAAAGAAAGAAAAAAACAAACTGAGGCTGGATTTCAGCAGCTCCCGTCCTGACTGGCCGTGGTGCTGAGGGGACGGTTGGGGCAGACCGCGGTGTTGGAGGAGAAGGACGAAGGTGATGAAGACAGCTGGTCGTAGCTTGGCAGGCTGTCCTGGCTGGGGTGGATGTTGCAGGTCCGTCCAAGCCGCGGCCTCGGCTTGCCTCCACCTTCGCCCCCACCAACACCACCACCACCACCACCACCACCGACGTCTCTCTGGTCCAGCAGGAGGCTGAGAGTCTCTGTGATGCGGCTCAGAGTCTGGTCCATGTGTGCTATCTGCAAAGGGGCACATCAAATATTCATAAACCAAGCATTCTGAACGATAATTCTGCTTATTTTAACTGAGGTGAGAAATAATATGTTCATGTGATTTAATTACACTGTGTGACAAGCAGCATCTTTAACCAGGGCCACATTACTTTACAGTTGTGTTGTTCAAGGTCTGTTCAGGAGAAGCGATAATTTACAGACTTACAAGACACAACCAAGCATACGCAGTGTTAATTATAAGCCCTTTAACACCTGCACAACCCTTACCTTTCTCTCTCATTACAGCAGAAAAACACTTTCATTTACACTTATTTAAACAGTAAACAGTTATTTTAAAGTTGCAAGTGTGTTTCTGCACTTATAAAAGGAGTACGTGTCTCAACCACTGATCAATCTGCCTTGTACTCTGTATGTGTATGGAAGGAGACACAAAATGCAGTGCCAGGTTTAAAGCATTTGAATGAAGCTTCATCATATATAAACCTCACAGCAGCAGACCTATATATCTTTCTTTGTAGCCCCCATATTAAATTCTGTTTCCTCATCTATATTTATTTTCAAATATAAACCTTCAGTTTATCCTTCACACACATTTTAAATGCAATAATATCATGTTGAGAGCAAGCTGATGAGCTGCATTTATTGACAGTAATAAATTATGAATGAAGCCTCTGTGACATCACCCGTTGGAGACTCCTGTGGGAGGCTCCTGGACGCTACGATCGTCAATATTTCAGCTGAGTTCAAACATTCAAAGAGCTGGAGCGTGAGTGGAGCGCGAGTGGACTGGGTTACAATGGTGATCAAAGCGGTCATGCACATAATTATGCATAATTTTAAGTCTTAATATTATGAAAACAAGGGAGTTATGAAAATGTTACCCCCTGCCGTCAGGCCTCCTCTATCTGGTTTGGTTTTATTTTGAAAGTTTATCAGTTTCCCGTTTTATTTTGTAGTAATCTCCCTCTCATTTGAGGCGCTTTGTCTTAGTACCTTGCCTGTTTTCTGGATTGTTTGCCTTAGCCTAGCCCTTTTGATACCTTCGCCTGTGAGACCTGGTTTATGACCGTTAACAAACTAGTTCTAATTTCACTTAGCCCCTTTGTACTCTCGCCTGGTTGGACTGTCTTTCATGTACTTTTTTGTATTAAACTTTCAATATTTTTCACAAACTGAATTTTTGAATTTTGAAATACTTTAATAATCCCATCAGGGAAATTGCTTAAGAGCGCCACACACCACTGAACTGCAATTTTGAACACGACGGCTCCATGTCTAAGGCCCTGGAAGAAGTCGCTGCTTGGCTGCACTTCCTTAAAAGACATAGGCGGCGTTAGTTTCCTCACCTTTTCCTCTATCCTGTTGAGTCTGGATCCGATAGAGTTGTTGCCTCTGTCTTTGGCTCGGTCTTCAGAGGTACACAATGGTCACAAACACAATATAACAGGAGGATTAGACATGTTCTATAGTTACAGTAATGGATGTGATGTGCTGTGGAGTGATTCATTACCTGAACCCGTCTGGAACAAAGTTAGTTTCCCCAAAGACTGGTCCAGTCTGAGAGAGAGAAAAGACCAAGACAAGGCCAGTCAGAAGGATCTTTACTCTTCTCGTTTTTCTCGTGCTTGCAAAAATCTTCTTCAATTTGCATTATGCGTTACTCAGGGGATCTACTTATTCAAACAGTTTACCTCCTCTGAAGCTCCTTGATTCGCACCATAAGGTTCAGGTGACCCTGCGAGTACTGTTCAATCACGTCTCGCACATCATACGGCTTACGAGCTTGCTACAACAGAAGAGTGATTACAGATACATCAAAATTATATTTTTGAATACGCATCTTGTCAGGAAAAAACCTTTTCTCCTCCTCCTCTCACATATCTGACCTTTGTTTTTGTGGAGGAAGAAGATTTTGGTACATTTTTAGAGGAATTATGTAATGTTTCATGCTGGTTGTGGTTTTGTTAGCCCCCAGTGACTGTTGCAGGAATGCTAAATCCAGACACACAAAAAATATATTCTGTACATGGCTTTGTATTGAATTATATATATATATATATATATATATATATATATATATATATATACACACATACACATATATTTATAGAAAATCCTGTAAGCTGGTTTTAGTATGCTGTTGGTGTAACAGCAAACAATGTAACAATTCCAAATGTTTATACAGGGGTATCACTGAATTATTCCAACAAACCTCCTGGCAAAATGGAGGCAGGATGAACGTGTCGTCACAGCAGAAAAGACAATGCGTTCACACGACAACAAGACAAAACGCACAGCTGCAGCATGCACACAAAAACTGACCCAAAATCTCAATCCTTCTATCTTCTCTCTCCTTTCTCCTCTCCGTCAAAGTACATCTCGGGATTCGTATGGCTTCAGTTTTCAATCAGAAGTTTGAATCTTAAAACTTTCCAGTGTCTCAGCCATAAGTTTTGTTACATTATTTACAGAAATAAAAAGTTCTCTTTTAAAGCTGTCCAAGCTTCGCCTGTTTTCCTTCTGCTATGATGCTTCTAAACTGCTCATTTGCAAACCACTGTATTTACCCCTGGGCCAAATGGTTTATCACTGCTGCTGAGTGTGGTGCTCATTAAGAGAACAAAACCAGACAATAACTTCACATATTATACACCAATGACAGGTGGCTTTGCTCACCAGAAAGTTCTATCTACAGTATTTTCATGCTCATGGGGACAGAAACCTAAGTAGTGCTCCTGTCCTCCTCTGAGAGGACACCGAGGCATTCCCAGGCCCGGAGAGAGATATAATCCATCCACTGTGTCCTGGGCTGTGTGTCCCGGTCATGCTCTGATCACTTCACCAGGGAGCTGAAGCGGAGCATCCTGACCAGACATCCGAACCACCACAACGTACTACTCTCAACGTGAAGGAGCAAAACCTCACACCGAGCTACTCCCAGCTGACCGAACTCCTCGTCCCATCTATCCAGTATCCGGTCACCATGACTAATATCTAGATTTTTGATTTGTGTTACATCATTTTTCAGCCATTCTTTCAGAACGCTGCACTGGTGATTAATGTTTTGAAATAAAGGACACTTTGACTTTCAGTAATTAATGAATAGCTCTGTCCTTTCATTTTAAAACATTCGATTAAAACTCTTTCACTATCAGGCTAAGACATTTTGGCTTTCCTCTTTGGAATTAAAGTGACAGCTATCTTTTAATGTTTCTCAGGCTAATGGTTTGAATGCTTCGCTCCTGCAGAATAGTACAAACCACCCAGCTGCATCTGTCTCCAAATGTGTTGTTTTCCTTTACAGGTTTTGTCTGTTGTGTTCCTGGAGATGTAATCTTTGTGACCACTGCGAAGTGCTCTAGCTAAAGGACATCCTGGCTCACCGAGGCCAACAGGACCACATCATCCGCAAAAAGGAGTGACAAGATCTTGAGGGTTCCAAACCAGACCCCTTCCTTCCACCACTTAGCTACAAGAAATTCTGTCCATGAAGAATCGATGACAAAAGGAAGTCCAGTCTTTATTGGAACTAGTCTGACTTCCCGCTGGCACGAAAAAAACTCTTACCTGAAAATTTCTCTTGGCCACAAAGTAACGCATTCTCTGGATGACCCGGATGGCTTTTCTGTGCGATTCTGTCAATCTAGGGGGGAAAAGGGAGACATAATGTTAATATCAAGGATCTTTGTTTTTATTTTTTCCTAAATGAAACAGGTATCATTGTGATGATGAAACAAATGGCAGACTTCATACTCAGATCTTAACCATTTAGGGAGAAGTTAAGCACAGTGCAATGTGATGATGATGATTACTGCTCTGTCTACATCCAAACCCTTTCCCTTCTGATAAGTCTCCCTTTGAATCCAAACAAGGTGAGTTAAATTAACAAAGCCTGACTATTTTTGTTCCTCTGAAAATCATTATGACGACGCTCTGAGTGATTGTCGGGCTTTTAGTCTCCATTATTATGTTGAGGGAATTATTAAAAAGCTATTACTTACCAGGGTTCATTACCCTGGACAGCAGTGAGTGTGGAGTAGGAGAGCACTGAACCTTTTGTCAAGTCCAGTTTGCTGATATTGTGTTGTTTTCACAGGAAACACAACCGCAGCTTTCATAACAAATGTGTCAATAATGTGCTCCACGAGGAGTTCAAGAAATCCATTTTCCATCATGAGAGGATTACATGGTAGTGAGGGAAGCAGGAGCCAGAGAGAGGGCTGCATCTCTTTCACTGTCAGTGTTTGAACTTCATCTTATAACGTTCGTGAACATGGTGATGTGTTATTTTAAGGTAAGGTTAAAAAAGGTTGTAAAGAAACAGTTTAACATTTGGGGGAATAGAAGTGAAATTAAACGTGCAGAGATCAGAGAGTCGCTCTAATGTGAGACTGCAGCTAGAGGAGACAATTTGCTTAGCACAGCACAGAAGAATTAAAAAGCTTGCCTGGCTCTATTCAAAGCTTAAAAATCCACATAGCAGCACATCTAAAGGTTACCAATTAACTTGGCTATATTGTCTGTGAAGACACTCAGACATCCAGGTCATGGTACATTAAAGAGTGTGTGGGTTTAGTCTCTTCTATTCACACAAAGTTTGGATGCTGCCGTCCAAAACCTAAGGTCACATCCAGCTCTCATGGCTGTTTAATAAATAGACTAAATGATCCAAAACATACTGTATGCAGGGCGTGATGCATTAGGATTTATCAAACACTGATGCTTTAATGGTTTTGTGCTTTACACTGCAACACCTCTGTGTTTTGCTCACTAGTCTAAACCTGTGATTTTTAGGGTCCCATTTGTGACATGACATCACGTTTGTTTTGGTTTGTTTTGGTTTGTTTTGATATATTTGGCCTGTGTGGGGCACAGTTTGGAAGCAGTGTGAGTTTTGGTATTTATCTGGCATGCACCCAGGCTTGCAGCATTCTCATTTGTACAAACAAACCATGCAAACACAACAACACACCACAAGTGTGAACAGAATTGAAGACGTCTCTTAGATGAGGAGAATCATCTTGCTAAATGTTAACAATATCCATCTGTTCTCTTTATATAAAATAAAATAACTTGCAGTTTTAAATGGGCTGTTTCCTGTACTCCCTACGCTCAGCGTTTAATAAAACATCAGATATAACAGTGGTATTGATCTTCTTATTTAATTTTCAAGAAGAAAGCAGGTGTTAGGTTAAGTCCAATTTAAGGAGGACCCAAACGCAGACAGATAAAGTAAACAAAAACTTTAATAAATAAAGCTGACAAAAACCCTTTACGAAATCCAAAAGCAAACACTAAAACAATTGAAACCAAAAGACCCAAAGAACATCAATGCACACTGACCAGAAACGAAGGAAAACACTGGAGACACAGGGACACTAGTAACACAGGACAAAGGATCTTTATGCCTCACTTTCAGGGAGCCGTCACGTTGTCAATGTTTATTTAGCCCCCGTTCACACTGAGGAAATCAATCTGGCTAGAGCAGGATTCGGGCCATATCCAGATATATTCGGATAGATCTCGATCTACCTCTCGCTCAAATGTGGCTCAGGTCTGAACGCAAATGCTGGCTAGCGAATCCCGTGACGTGATACTTCCGGTTCAAGGGGCTAGTGTCCGGGTCATGTACAAAAGCTGTATGTAAACAACCGTCAAACTACGACTTTGCCCCAGGACAAAAAAAAAAAAACGCACAACGCATGCGTACACATGGTCCTACCGCGGCCTGAACAGACTCACAGACAGTATATTATGAGGCGCCACCTAGTGGTTTGGAGGACAACAAACAAGCTGGGTTAAGCCAGATTGCGCGCGCACACGAGATTTGAAAATAGGTCTGAACGTATCCAGCTTGAAGGCTATCTAGCCTATCAATCCTGAGGCTGGATTGACTTTCTTAAGTGTGAACGGGTCTAACAGTCTATGTTTGTAACCAGGTTTAGCTTGGTTACCATGATAAGTCCTGTTCCGACCACAGGGTTTGACTTTTGAACAGCCATAACATTTACATAATGTTTCTGCCAAGAAAGCTTCATTCATGATTAATGTTGATTCAAATTAAGTCAGCTTTGACTTTCAGTAATCAATGAATAGTTATTCCCTTTCATTTTAATACATTCAATTAAAAACTCTTTTACCATCAGGGTAAGACGTTTTTACCTTGGCCCCCTTTTCTCTTGGGAATTAATGTGACAGCTATCGTTTGCTGTTTCGTATGCTAATGCTTCACTCCTGAAGATAAATAATCAATTGTAAAAGTACAAAAACAGAAATGAAAAATGCCTCGAACTTTTACCACCCATCTGCTTCTGTCTCAGAATACGCTGTTTCCCTTTACAGATTTTATCTGTTGTGTTACTCAAGGTGTCATTTTGTGTGTTTGTCACAGCAGTTTTCTCTTAATTATCTACAATTTACCAAAACATACTGCACTGCAATATCAAAAACCAAAAGGCGGCGGTGGAAATGTGACTTGTGTGAACTCCATAACATGGATCTATGCTGCAGAATTTTTTTAGGCACCATTTGGAATTGAATATAAAAATTGAACGTAGAAACATCAACATGGTCATGGACAGCAGTACATCTGATTTAATTTAGCACTGCATTTGATGAGAACGGCTGGTTGGGTATTTTGGAGTCAGCAGAGCATGGAGTGATCTTTGCCAACAATGCTGCCACATGCAATTCCCACCCTGCATCATTACCCCACCATTTACAAAGTAAGTCCCCCGGCTCAAAACTGTCGCTCCATTTGTTTCACTTACTGCGCACGTACGTTCATACTGCTCTTACTTAGCACTCATTTCCTCATATCAGTCCCAGTCTCTGACTGCGCGAGTGCCTCAGCAAGCACAAGTGATTTCCCTAATAGAGAATCATTACACAGTGGAGATATGAGCCCTCTGGGGGTTTGGCATATTATAAAGGTTAATTACAAATATCGAAAAAATACATGCAAACCTTCCCTTTGCATGCTCATTAAAACACATTCATAGTCATGGTGCAGTGGCAAGTAAACTCACTGTGACACAGAGGAGGCTGGAGCCAGTTCGCTCTCCCTCTCTGACTCCAGCTCCAGGTCGTCCGCGAAGCTGCAGTTCCTGTTGAAGGGGTCTGGGGAGTGGACCTCCAAGAGACCAGGGTTCCTTTTCACTGCAGAGACACACACCTTACAATCCATTTACCGACTAACTGCTGACTTCCTTTTTGGCAATTTCTCCTTCATTCATTTCTTAAAATTGCACAAGTTGGAAGGCTAAAAGTAAAAAAAAATCATTTACAACAGCATGTTAAAGAAGCTTCTGAGAGTCTGAGAGCCAATGTGGGAACATTACAGCCTCATGTGACCTGTGACCCTGTCTGTACTATATTGAGCTCTGGTTTGGAATATTCCAGAGCTCAGATGGAAAAAAAATAAGATTTGAGTTTACAACAACCTGTCATCTGGCCAAAAACATGGAGGAGCTTCATTTGGACAAATGTGCACCACAGATGGCCAACAGGCTGAGTTTCTCAGTGTGCTGTTGCCATGAGAAAGAAAAGATTTTATTTGCTCCTGAGCTGCCGTATCGTACACCCAAAGAGGCACCACTGGCATTTTTTCCTGTGTATGGAGAACAGTCATTTCTTTTTGATAAAAGAAAGATAACATACAGTTACAGGCCACAATAATTGGTGTGGGTGTCAGTTCTGTGTGAAATAGAAATTCGAAATAAATACCATGTTCACAACAAAGCTTGCAGAGAGTTGTTTTGGAGGTCTGCATAAGAAACCAGCCAATTCATCCAACACTGCAAACGCAGGGTTTGAAACCACAGCAGTCACAGAAGTGTGATACCACGGGTCACAAATCCGACGTGTGATATTATTAAGAAGGTGTGAATCAATTCTTTAAAGGGACTTTTGATGGAATGGTTCTTATCGGTGCTGTTAAGACAAAGATAACACAGCATCATTCATGCCATAACAAGAAGATTGATAGTTTTTAAAAGTTGCTTTAACCACCTAGATATATACCCCTACACCAAGATGTTGGGGTCAGAGACTTTCAGACCCAGTTTACACATACACGGGTATCTGTAAAAACGAAGACTTTTCCCTTCGTTTGTGCCTTTCATTTACACATAAAGGGAGTTTTTGCCTCTGAAAACGAATCTTTATAAAAACTTGCATTTGTATTTCTGTTGGCGTCAGCACTTTTTACATGCAAATACTGCTCCTCTTACTGTGTGGAGGAGCAGAGACATGTTAGGTCTCCAGGTTCAGCAATTTTGGAACAGCTTCTGACACAAAGAGCCAGACTGCGTCCATGAGGATTCTGATTGGCTTGCACGGCTTTCTCCTTCTTCCTACACTGCCACCCACAGGCCTGGCATAGTAATGATGGCTCTTAAGAGCGTATTTATGCTGGTTAATGTAAACGGAAACTTTTTTTTGAAAACGATGATGTGTGCACGACGGTATTTTGAAAATAGAGGGAAGAAAATATTTGTTTTTTAAAATACCCGGCTATGTGTAAACGGGGTCTAACAATGATACACCTGCAACAACAGGTGAGGACAAATGTGAGGTGCAACGCCCAGGACCAAACCCACTACCTTGGTACCTTTTACTAGTATTTATCATACTTTCAACACAAAAATAGCAATACTTTTTTAATAAGGTACAAGTTGAAGAAGTTGGGGGGCGTCTTAGAATCAAGTTGTCCTATATCAGGGACATTACGGTAATCAATATACTCTTCAGTGTAGTGGTGGTACCTGGAGGAGGTGAGCTGAACTGGAGGGATGACAAAGATGTCCAAGACTGCTGCCGATCTGAAGCAAACATGACAGGAAACACAATAAATTATGAACGAGTTATAACAGCGCTTAGGTGCCATTTATTTTTACATTAGTCATGTAATGAAGGAAACAGCACAGCACATCATCACGTTAAAAGAACATGCTGTAACAACAGAGGACAGAGGAGGATGTGTGTGTGCAGGCAGCAGGACGTGGACACTAACAGCAGCTCACCACATCCTCCCAGAGTGTCGAATCCAGCTAAACCAAGAGTGCAGAGAGAGAGAGAGGAAGAAGAGACACAAGCAGAAGAAAACAGGCAGTTAAGATGGATGGCAGGAGCTGAGCTGCATTAAAACAAGAATCAGGGATCTTCACCAGCCTGTCACATTGTGTTTTACACTCACACACATCCAGACTCATAAATATGTAGCTGAGATTTTGAGGGAATAAACAAAAAAAAAATGATGCTGTCACAGTAACTTTGACCTTTGACCCTGCTTCCAGCATTTCATCCTGAAACGTGTGTGAAAATGTGTCATAATGATAATATGAAAATGTCGGTAACACTTTATTTGAATGGGTGTGCATAAGGCTGACATGACGCTGCCATAATCATGACATGACACCTGTCATGAACATCAATGAATGCTTATGACAGTTGTCATAAGGTGTCAATCGGTAAATTATGTCACTTTTGATGCAAAGTTGACATTGTTTCAGATGTCTTTGTTATGACAACTTGACATTAACCAAGACAACATAACCTGTCATAAATATGACATAGCAGACCTAATTGTCAAACTGTAAGAAAGTATTGTTTTATATCTTTAACATGACATTAAGCTATCATATATGGTTGGTTTTGATATTGGCTGTCATGACACCATTATAATTGTGTCATGAATCTTGTCCTTTTCATTAAGATGTCATAAAGTGTAATTACAAGGTCAAATCAGTTTATAACAGTGTCATGACTGTTTTCTGTGAATTCAAGTAAAGTGGAACAATTTTGCACTTTTCACTAAGATGTCTACGAAGTGCACTACACTATCAAATAACCGAAATGCCTTAACAAAAACAATACACAAGTCAAGAGATAGTTTTCCTTGCTGTATTTGAACACAAACATTTGAACAAAAGGAACTGTTGTTACATAAACAGTGTCATTTAACATCAACATAAATGAACACTCTTAAGTGTATTTATACACTATTGGGAGGAGTTTTCCACTTTTTTTCTTTGCTGTGATAATTTCAGCCATCTCCTGTGTTATAGCTCCCCTGCAACGCTCTGCAAATGCAGACATCTTCTCATTAGCTTCATCTCGTGGAAGCAGGTCCTTGAAGGTGTCTGGAAATGTGATTGCTAGTTCAGCAATCACAGCTGTTCTCGCAATTGTGTTGCGGTCGACGTTAATTTTGGCGAAGGCCTTTTTCATGGATCCATGCTTATTGAATATGGACAGGACATTCTTGTAGCGGCGGATAACTCCATCCGTTGTGGTCACTGGTCACAAAAACAAACAAAAAAGGCATCTTAATTCAGACATGCATTGGCATTGCTGATTGGGCACCCTAAAGGTACTGTAATACTATCAAATGAGAAATAATCCCACTTATCCTACTGCTGGTTTAACGTGCATCCTCCTTCTAGGCTTGTTCTATTAGATTTAGCTCCTTTCGTACCTGCCTCTGTAGCTAGCAATATTTGCCATGACCAGCATGGAAGAAGGATGCCCAACAAGTAATGTCCTCGCTTACCTGCCTCTGAAGCTGTACAAAACATAACCACCTTGCACTGTGAACCTAATGGTACAGTAAGTAGATTTTTTCTTATTCGTTTCAGAGGTTAAATATCTAACAAAACCAGATTAGAGCACATAATAACCTGCGGAGAATTAAAAAGCTGTACATCTCTCTGTAATTGCTGAGTAATTGCTATTATAACAAATATGAGGGCAGTTAAGTAATCGTCAACTTTACAGTTGAAAAGCATTTGATTAAAAAGATGATCAATGCCTGAACTTACTCCTTGAACGGCTATGAGAATCAGGGTGTTTTTTGGACTTATTGGTCTTCTTCTTTTTCTTTTTCTTCTTTTCCTCTTCTTCTGAGGATGATGAGAAGCTGGAGTCTGAGGAAGGACAGGGGGATGTCGAAGTTGAAGATGAAGCAGGTTCCAGAGCAGTCTTTCCAGAGCCTGTGAGGAGGGGGGTGGGGGGAGATGGACAAGTATAAGAAAACAAAGTGTATAAGAAAACAAAGCTCAAAAATATAAGAATATACTTTTTTCAGTGCAGTTCAACGCACTCTTAGTACTGAAAGGGCTTGTGAAAATAGTATTTCCAATCAACTGGACATTCCAGGTGTTACAACGATGAAATTATTATCATTAATTGTTTATTATACGCTTACACTCTGCTACTGAAAACCCAGCCTATTTAAATTTCTCCTCCACAAGTACTGCAAGTACAAGTACAGTACTGCATAAATAATATTAATTGTAGGGCATTTGTACCTTTCCCAGTAGATGCAGGTGTGTTGGTGGCTCCCTTAATTTGGGAAAGTAAGAAGTCCTTGTCATTTTTTAGATCCCTGTTGGCCTCCTCCAGGTACTTAATGCGGTCCTCAAGGTGTTCAATCTTCTGCCGATCCATCTTATTTTGTTGTTTCAGTTTGGCCAACTCCAATGCCCCTGTTGGAGACACTGCAACAGGGGCAGCGATCATTCTATTAAATATTTATTACTTTAGTCAGTGAATGTGGAAAAACACAATACTCTAAATACTTTTATACATGTAGCCTAGTGTATGTACAAAATAAGACATATAATGTGAAAAATGACCATAAATGACCATAAATGACCAATTGAATATAAATAAGTAAAGTGAACACAGATTAGAAATCTGCTGCAGACGTAGCTAGTACAAGTGACAGACTTAAAAGTTACAGCCAAAACTTCATTTCAAGACTTGTAGGTGAATGTAGTAAAAAAATATATATATTAAAAGAATAACAAGACTCACTCGGTTTTTTCGGGGAATATTTGACTGGCTTCTTTTTCTTATATCTTCGAATAGGGACCTCTGTCTCATCTTCTGTCTGTTCCTTGTTCATCTCCTCCTCTACTTCCTTAGCTTCCTCAGCCTTCATCACCCCATGTGCCCTTTTGCTGAGACGAGTATCCATCTAGCAACAGTTGTGTGAAACAAAGAACACAAGCACCATGTAAAGACAGCTAACATTACATTATTTAAGGCAACTTTGGCAAATGCAATATTGCAGTTGTTTAGAATTAGCAAGATGAAAATTGGAGGGAATACTACTCATGTTATAACCGGCTGCCTTGACTTTACCTAAAACAGCAAAGACTGACATAAATGTTATTAAGTCTCCCCAAATAAAATCCAAATTACATGTTTCCCTTTAGCTTAGCTTACCTCAGATGGCAAAGTTTGAGGGTACTTTGTTTCCTTGGTGTTGTTTCCTTATTTACGTTGCACAGTTGCACTCCTGTCTGTGTTGATCGATAACTGTCTCTGGACGGTCAGGTGATGGTGACGCTACCGCTTACGCGCGCATTCCAGCAATGAGGAAGAAGTGACGTACTCCCTGATGTTGCTTCCACTGAAAAGAGGCGCGACTGCAACACCGCGACACACGCGACACGCGACCGGACCAGTTGTCAATGCAATGGCACTAATGGAAGGACTTCTAAAAAATATTAGGCTTTCAGATACAAAGAAGAACAGAAGAAGAATAGTTAGATGGATGCAGAAACATGGTATCCTGAGGAGAACGATGAAGTGCGCTAAATGCAATCGTTGCATGCACCTGGTGACATGTCACGTCAAGGATGGGCTGTGGTGGTAAGCAGAAGCTAACTCTTACTTGCTAATTTAGCTATTATAGTTTGGTAAGAGAAGTTATTAGCCATCAAGGTGGACAACATAGCAGGAAGTAGAAAACGTTTGGGCATTATCTTACTGTAACATTATAAAACTTGGAAACCTCTATAGTATATTCTAGTTATAACATGTATAACATGCTGTTTGATATTTTATATGGGGTAGCCTACTTCTCAGCATTTTGCCTTCCTTTTCTTAGGGTCTGTAAGCATCATAAAAGTTCCCCACGGTCTGTACGCAATGGCTCAATATTCAACAAGTCTCACATTACTTTGATAAAATGGCTGGAGTTCATGCACAGGTACAGTATTAAAATATTAAAGAAATAAAATGTTAGTAATATATTTAGCAGTGTGATTTATAGATATATTTGATGTAGGATTCCTTACTTGTAACTCAGCGTGTCTAATTCTTAGCACTGGAGCTATTTATGTCCTATAAAATAACTATATCTAACTATAAAATAACACCTACACTCACCAGCCACTACATTAGGCACACTTGTGCAATCTAATGCAGTCCAATACAACAGCTCTTACATAAATTAAATAGATTTTTGGTGACATTGTCAAAAAAGTGAAAATTCTAGTTTATTGAGGATACAGTGGATGAGTGAATGTACTTGTCAGGCTTGACAACACAAATTTACACTACCGTTCAAAAGTTTGGGGTCAGTTGGAAATGTCTTTATTTTTATAAAAAAAAACATAGATAACATTAAAGTAATCAGACATACAGTCTAGACATTGTTAATGTGGTAAATGACTATTCTAGTTTTAATGGAATATATACAAAGGTATACAGAGGCACTTTTCCAGCAACCATCACTCCTGTATTCTAATGGTACATTGTGTTAGCTAATCGTGTTAAAAAGGCTAATTGATGATTAGAAAACTCCTGTGAAATTATGTTAGCACAGCAGAACTGTTATGCTGATCAGAGAAGCTGTAGAACTGGCCTGGTGACCCCAAACTTTTGAACGGTAGTGTATATATGCAAATGTATATGTGCAATATACTGTGCAGAGATATGTAGTCTTGTGTTACATAGTACAGTTTAATTTTAGTTTCATGTCAGCACAATTCAATGACAAGATAATATGCCATTTGGGTTTCTTAATTATTTTTTCCTTTCTTCAGGTTTGCACAAGGTTTGCGGTTGAAGCAACTTGACATGATCACTGAGGGGATAGCTGCAAGCTCCAGGACATTAACAAGAATGGCAAAAGTACTCAGAAAGGTTGTCACATCACATACTGGTCTCTAATTATAAGTACTATAATTAATTAAGTTAAATATATGCTTTATAAATCACCATAGATTGTTGGATTTAACATTGCTACACAATACACACACTCAGTGACACATGCAATGCATATACTGTACATTGCAAAGCACAAACTTTTTTTCTAAACGTGTGCATAAATATTTGTCAAATTCCATACTAAGGCTTTGTTACCACTCAACTTGATGATGTTTTAATTCTACATTTGAAGGTTTGCATCGCTGCCCTCAAGCGACTGAGGAAAAGAGGAATGAGGATTGGTGGTCGTCATCGTGTTGTTGTTATCGACGAGAGCAAATTTGCCCACAAGCAAAAGGTCAGCTGAATATCTGTTCTATGTTTAGATCAAGATTTTTATGGCAAGGGGCAGTGGTGCAATAAAGATGGTTAACATTGACATAAGTGTCTATGATTTGAATGACATGAGGAATCAGACAGTTGATTGAATAAGCTTTACATGTGGATTGTGCAGCACACCCTCTTGCCTTGCTATAGTGCCTGTGGCAAGGACACAATTAAAAAATGTGATACAGCCCAAACCTTATTAAAATATTTGTCATTTCTTTTTTACTTTCAGTACCATCGTGGTCGATGCGGCAACACTTGGCACCGTGAGCGGCAGTGGGTCTTTGGGATGCTGGAGGTTGATGGGAATTCTAGAAGAACCATTCTGAGACTTGTCCGGGATCGCACAAGGCAAACCCTTATAGGCAAAATTAGACGCCATATCAGACCCAGAACGTCCATCCTCACTGATGAGTGGCGTGCCTACAAGGGGCAACTTGCAAAGTATGGATATGGTCAGTATTCTGTCTGCCATAAAAAAAACTTTGTTAACCAGGAGACTGGTGCTCATACTCAACATATTGAGCGTGCATGGCAAAACTACAAGCTGGAAGTATGGCGCCAGAGAGGTAATCGTACTCCTGAGTCACTGAAGCTTCATCTCAAGATGATAGAGTGGCACCACTGGTTAGGTGTACGCCATTACAATGGTGTCTTGGGCAGACTTTTCCATGATGTAAAAAAACAAATCAAGTGAACATCAAATCTGACTCTGTGCACTGTCTGCTGGCATCTGTCCTGTCTGTCCTGTTGACACAAACTTTTCCTTAGGGCACCTATATTGCAATTATACAATTTCTCTTCTGACTAAATTCTTGCTTGTGTTGCATGAACTCTCAGATATATGTTGCTTTAAATAAAATTATCTGCTCTGGAACCCTCTGCTTGTGGACAAATAACTTAACAGTTCCTTTTGTTCAAATGTTTGTGTTCAAATACAGCAAGGAAAACTATCTCTTGACTTGTGTATTGTTTTTGTTAAGGCATTTCGGTTATTTGATAGTGTAGTGCACTTCGTAGACATCTTAGTGAAAAGTGCAAAATTGTTCCACTTTACTTGAATTCACAGAAAACAGTCATGACACTGTTATAAACTGATTTGACCTTGTAATTACACTTTATGACATCTTAATGAAAATGCAAAATTGTTCCACTTTACTTGAATTCACAGAAAACAGTCATGACACTGTTATAAACTGATTTGACCTTGTAATTACACTTTATGACAGCTTAATGAAAAGGACAAGATTCATGACACAATTATAATGGTGTCATGACAGCCAATATCAAAACCAACCATATATGATAGCTTAATGTCATGTTAAAGATATAAAACAATACTTTCTTACAGTTTGACAATTAGGTCTGCTATGTCATATTTATGACAGGTTATGTTGTCTTGGTTAATGTCAAGTTGTCATAACAAAGACATCTGAAACAATGTCAACTTTGCATCAAAAGTGACATAATTTACCGATTGACACCTTATGACAACTGTCATAAGCATTCATTGATGTTCATGACAGGTGTCATGTCATGATTATGGCAGCGTCATGTCAGCCTTATGCACACCCATTCAAATAAAGTGTTACCAAAATGTCTTATAAATTCACCTAAATCACAGTCAATGACATTAAATGGTCCATAGCTCCAATAATAACATAACCAAAAGTAAATGGACACCTTAACTTTAGTATACTTCAGTGTATTTAGGTCTACTACATTACTAAATTATCAATAAAGCACACAAGGAAAATGATCGGAAAAGTTCATGTTTAGTGATGAACTGTTGCCGTTTTACAGCATCAAGTATTCACATGATAGTGATAATAGCAGATGTTTCAACATAAAAGCTCAAAGACATCATCTTCCCCGCCTGGTGTGTATGAACTTGTATGTCACCCTTCACCAGACTCTACAAAGACTTCTGAACAGGGCACATGAAGCATGGAGGCCAGCACACACATAGTATACGCATACTTTTGCCCATATTTTAATCAAACCACTGGCACATTGATACCTTGATTCAATGATGGCCGACACTGAAAGACACGTTTCTCTCCGTGTGTAGCTGAGCATCATCGAATTGTGCGTCCAGTCAATACAAACACGCACAACACCAGTGAGAGTAGAATGATTCACAGTTATGAATGGATGTTAGATGTGCAGCACGACATGTAGCATCACTTCAGACTGAAGTGAACATGAAGTGAACAGACACGAGTGCACGTCTGAACAACAACAGGACAAATTAAGATTCTGCCATTGTGTCGGGAGCAGAGTGCAAAACAAAAATCCATTTGCACGGTTACATGTTGGTGGCAGAGCCGCAGTCTACTTAAGGTTTACATAACGAGGCTCTACAAAGAGCTCCAGCCAATTAGATGTTAACATATTATGGACCTGCTAAAAGTACCCCCTTTGAAAATAGTGTCTCATTCTGTTCATCTACTATCAACAGGGAGTCCATTAATGTCCCCCATGCAGCATTGATAATCATAATGAAGGCTCACTTTGTCCTCCTTTACAAAGAGTACAACATGGTAAATATGAGAATAACAGCTGCAATAACACAGAGAAGAAAAAAAAACGATGAGACTGTGTCAACAATTTTTACTTTAGCAAAAGTTCTCCAGTTTGGGTTTAAAGGTAGGGTAGGAGATTTCATTCTGATGCATGATTTGTTAAATTAGTGTAAATTCTCTTTACAGTCCGATAGCAACCAATTAGTTGGGCAGTTTTGCATTAAAACGAAGAATATGAATCATCTGTAGAAGCTATAAATGCTAAAAACATCCAGCCAATCCTCCGGGTGGACCCTGCGCGGAGGATTGGCTGGTTGTCACTCTCTTCCTGCTCTGCGTGCACCACAGAGGTTCGTGCATGATGGCCGAAGTCACAGACCGCAGCTCGTCTTCAGGTAATGTGCGTCCATGTGATTTGGAGACGTGGCTTCGGGGTGAGCTCCGAGAGAAAGGGGCGTGTGTTTACTTTCGAAATCTGGCTGACTCTCACTGAGTTTTCAAAATCTCCTACCCTACCTTTAATGTTATCTTCATTGAAATTTTTTTTTTTTTTAGAAAAAATAAAGACATTAGCAACTACTTTTGAACAGTAGTGTACCTCAGTACTGAAATTATCTATACAGAGCATGATTATATGAGTTTTATGCGGTAAACATGTTTATTTCTGCAGTAAAGTTGGACAGAGGTCTATTCAGTAACAAACATTTCATTAGGATTTGGATGCTAACGTGCGTTTGTCAACACAAAAAAAGCTGAAGTTAATGATTTTCCACAAACTCTCCTGTTCTCCTGCAGACATTCCGACATTTATAAATAAATAAGACAGAATTTCAAGGTAATACATCATTATTAAATATGAAATATAAAAACAGTGAGCTGCTCTTGGCAGTGCATGTAAAAATACACAGAATTACCCAAATGATTGTTCATTCCTCTGCACAGTGCAGAGGTTACTTTGAGTGACACTGGAAGGAGTAGCATCGATTCGAATCGCTTCTTTATTTCACTCTCAGTTCTCCAGTATTGATTGAGGAGTGCTGCGTGTTGCGTGGAGTTTTGTTAAGTTCAGCAGAACACTGCGGGAGTTCACAGTCTTCAATGCAACCTCACATTTTACTGCTGCAATATTCATCTAACTTTAATGTTTGGACTTTTTCCTCCGCACCTCCTGTGGCTATACAGCCCATCATCTGAAGCTCCAATCAAACAGCTTGTGTTGGCTCTGTTATAAGTGGCTGTTTGGGCTGCAGCCAGGCCAGCACTGATCCGGCACGTAAGAGCATCTTGACTGACAGCCAGTTAAAAAATATTGATTAGTTTTAATTAATCTGAATAACAGAATAAGTGGATTCTTTTCATGCTAACCGAAGTAGCATCGGAGTACAGTAAAGTGTGCTGCGCTGCGTACCTGTGCCCACAGTGCTGTAAACATCCGAGCTCAGCTCCCTCCCGCTGTCAAACACAGAGTCGTATGTGATGCTAGGAATTGTGGGAGATGTTGGACCATTGTCCTTGTCACTCTTTAACTTCCTCCTTATCTTCACCTGCCCGGGAAAAAAAGCAAACATCTCAGTTCAACAAAGCGCTTGTGTTTGTTTGACATCTTGTTTTCCTTTTGTTGAAAATATTTCATCATCTCCACGCTAAGCTGGCTTTATGAAAACATGTGGAAATGCAGACGTATTGTATACACATCAGCTTATAAGCCTTCAGAAATACTGTGCAATAATATTAAGAAGCTGTTTGTCTGTTATACATATGTATATATATGTATAATATAAAGGGGATGTCATTCACACGGCCTTTCAATTTTAGTGGAAATTAAAACACACTCAAGGTTACACAAGCACAAGAAATATTGTTACAGTATGTGCCGTCCTCTGTATATCTCTGCTATTCTCTGACAGCCAGTTCAACTCTTCCCTGTGCCAAGACTCTAACAGGTTTATTGATCACCAGAAAGTGTGAAACTGAAACAACAAATATAACCGATTACTGCTGTGTTTTCAACAATAACGAATTCGACAATAACTCATTTATGAACTTCTCATATTAGGAAATGTAATGTCAATTTACTTTCATCCTTTCATATAAAGAAAGTATTATTTATACAGTCGCAATTTCAATAAACTTAAAATAAGAAACTAAAGAATCAACGTCACTTGTAAACAACTCCTCGTACATTTGTAACTAACCCGCATCCACACAGATCACACAGCCATCACAGCCATAACGAGTCGCTCAGATCAAATGTGAAAAAACTCAACACAGGCACGAAACAATAACACAAGGATTCAAATAAAGATGTAAACCCGTGGTTCATGCTCACGATGCTGACACATTAAGCTAATCAGGCTGTAAACAATCAGGCAGAGGCTCCAACTAAAAATGAGAGCGCTGCTATCCTCACAACCGCTCTCTGTCTCCATGGTAACGGGCAAGAAGCTGAGTGCCGGGGATTTTTTAAGCAACCACAAGTTTGACAAATAAATAAAATGATCAGGTCTCTTCCATTTGGTCTGGTTTTATTTTGAACGTTTATCTGTTTCCTGTTTTATTTTGTAGTTATTAATCTCCCTCCTGTTTCAGGTGCCTTGCCTTGCTCCCCTCGCGTGCTCCCTCCTCCTGCTGATAACCTGCTCCGCCCAAATGTGTGTCACCTGTGTCCGATTGTCTTCCCTTCCCTCGTGTTTTTAGTGTGTGTGTCTCCCCTCACTCCCTGCCAGATCGTCTTGTGTGTTTCTTGTGTATGACCTTGTTTTGTTGGATTAGACACTCCTTTGCCTTGCCCCTTGGTACCTTTGCCCATGTGGACTTCCTAAACCGGTGTGAGACCTCCACTGACCCAAGCCTGGCCCTTTTGTTCTTTTGGACTGACTTCTGCGTAATAAACTTAGATTAATCATCTTCACTGAGTTACTGTCTGTATTTAAATCCTCACCTTCATGCTTAGCCCTGACAAAAATAAAATAAAATATTAAAAATATTTTTTTTTAAATGAATTCAATGAAATACATAAAAATAAATAATCCATACAACTTGCAAAGCTAAATGTAATCACCAGAGAAGCAATTCGTCTTTTGACGATGCATAAAAAGCTTGCAGACCTAAAGAATGAACAGGCTGGAGGAGGCACTGTGAGAAACCCACGATCTGCCCCGAAATGGAATCTTACTGCCCTTGATGCTTTGTTTAAACAAATGTAAATAACACATAGACCTTGCTGCAGTGTTTCTGAATGCGGATGCTCTTTTATATTATAATATTAAATATTTTTTTAATCAACCTGCACATTTTAGCCTTCGTGAATTTTGCAGGTAGTGTTGCAGAGTGTTGCTTCAGTCCCAGTGCAGCTAACGAACTGTGAGCGAGCATGAGAAGCAGTAACAGTGCAAAACTATTACTAACCGATTTCTTGGGCTTGGGGGTGGACAGAGAGGCTGGGATGTTGGATCTCTTTCTCAAAAACATCTTGAATGTCGCAGAATCAAAGTTCTCCACCGCGAAACATCTCCACGATGTCTGGAGGGGGAATGAAAACAGTGATACAGTGGTTGGAGAGAGGACACATTTCATGGCAACATGTCTGCCATGCAAGAAGAGAAGAAAGAAAGGGTTACATGAAAGGATGCTTTTCAATAATGAGGCCAGGGCTCTGAGACGGTTCAATCTCCCGGCTGCACTGAGGTTCTGTTTGAGTATTTTTTTGGTCAAATATACCTGAATGAGGCAGGCAGCTGCTGGGATCTGTCTGTTAAAGTGTTTCTGTCTTTGCTTCTGCTGCACCTTCAGGGCAAATCCCGAACCTAAGATTCCCTGTGAACAACAACAACAGCAGCAGCAGCAGCAGCAGAGTTATTACTCATTAATTCAGTTTTAACCCCACACTTACAGACGGCAAAGGAGAGAAATAAACACAACAGAGGCATCAGATTGTTGCTTAATGCAGAAATATTCAAGCTCATTATTCACTTTGTTCATTAGCAAAAACTGATGGATCCGAATGTGAAGAAAACACTGACATCATAGCATCAAGTGATAAATATTAAACAACTGATAATGGAGCCTGGATACTAAAATCACTTTAATATTGCATTAGGCAAATTTAAATTCATAGATTTAATATGTGTTATTTCTAACACAGCATCAAATTCCAAAGGAAATTCTGCCAGAGGATGCTAAAAATAGTAAAGATCGCAAACATTAGGCACGTATTAGTTTTCTTAATATTTATAAAACAGGATGAGACCTCAGTCCTCTCTGAGATTGTTCCCCCGGCTGGTAAAACAATACGTTTTAGGATTTGAACAGCACACTGTGAGCAGAAATAAGACAGCTCCACCTGACACATGCTCTGCTTCAGCAATTTATCTTTCTACTTACTGCAGGCAGGGCGAAGAAGGAAATGGCAAAGACTGAGAAACAGGATGCAATGGTCTTTCCAATCCAGGTTTGTGGCACTTTGTCTCCGTAACCAATTGTAGTCACTGTCACCTGGGAAGAAGAAGAAGAGAACAAAAGAAGCACTGGACCTGGTTTTTGCTTTGCTTGTGCTAACACAGAGATCTTAAGCAGATGTATTATTTACCTTTGGTCTGTGTACTCTACGGTCAAATAAATAATATTTGGGTTGGAATTGAGCGGGCAGAGGTGTGTGCAAACATGCCAAACCTAATGCAATGGGCAGCAAGATTTGTACTGTAGGAAGCACTGAACTGCTGAACAGCACCTGCTGTTTGTGATGATAATGCATGGTGCCCCACCGCAGACTGGACCCAATATCCGATAAAACTCTTAGTATACAATGTTAAAAAAAAGTTTTATTTACAGTACATGAGAAAAGTTGACTGTGTGTGTGTGTGTGTTTTAATATCAGAGTCCCTGAAGTTTCCAAGAAGGTGAGTGGGTGGTGACTTACTGACTGAAAATAAATGTTCATCTCATATTCTCTACTCTTCTTGTTTCGCTGCTTGTATTAGCAACCCACTGGATCAGCCCAGGGGTTTTCACACAACTCCTACTACAACAACAGTAGTACAGATGAAACGCCGGCTATATTTGACTTCTTACTCGCTAAAATGTTTCAACACTGCTCTCTGCAAAAACTTACTTTTGGCAAGACAGGAGAGTCAAGATGCAAAAATCTAAAAAAATGCTAATTAATTCTATGACATGATAAACAATCATGCATTAATTAGGATGCACAAAAGTGATTTAAACAGACACAGTGTTTTTAAAGATAGGGATTTTGAGGCTCTTCTCTCTAACACAAAGTGAAAACAGTATTTCTAGTTTTATTTTCATACATTTAGATTAAAATTAGGCCTTTTAAGCTTAGTTTTTTTTACAGTAGCCCATAATGAACACAGTGAACTCACTGGATCTGGATTGAACATGATTGAACAGGTAGACGTGTCCGTTGGCTGTAATCTGCACATTCACCACTAGATGTCACTGCATCCTACACACTGGTTCTTTAATTGTAACCGGTTTATCATGAGATGATGGATGTCAGCAATGTAAACAGGCTGCTTCCATCCTTCATGTTATGCTAAGCTAATAGCAACCATAGACATTATATAAGTTTGGACAAAGTGTCTGTGATGTCACCCGTAAGTTACTGAGGAGCAGTTTTGAGTCTCCGACCGTCACCATGTTTGCCTAAACTCCAAATACAGGCAAAGAGGTGGAGCGTAGGTTAAGTTATGTGTCATTTTAAATGCATAAAGGGCTTAATACAGATGTTATTATCAATATTTTCTGTGTTGTTTAGTGCCACTTGCTGGAAGGAGACCAAAAAAGGACAAACACTATTTTGTTGTTAACCTAGCTTTCAAAAGTAGGACACCAAAACTCTGGGAAAAAAAAAACTTTCCAGTGAACACCTGACACTGAGAGGAAACCACAGCCAGACAGAAGATGGGATCTCTGCTGGGGGCTGATTCTTGCCGATATAACCTGCTGGCTGCGCTTTATTTGCTCACATTTCTTCATGAAACCAGGTTACTCTTCACACACATTACAATATTATCCACATAGAGACAAACCATAACCTGGATGAATAATAATAACAGTGTGCAGGTCTACTGTTTTAGGTATGTTTGAGGTCCGTGACATTGTGGAGGTGAATCACACCTACAGAGCTGCTTTGTTAAAGCCGAGGTCAATGAGAGACCAGCGCTGGCAGTTTCCTTCCATAGGTTTTATACACAAGGTGAACATAATTATATGAAGAACAGCAGTTTCTCCTATAGAGCTAAAACTGTCTGTAAGCACGCCCACAGATGAACCGGGTTAATGTTAGGAGCATACAGGGATGAGTAATCTGTTTATGTTCTGTATCCTTAACATGATTACAACCAGGATAACACATCACTAGGATCAGTACACATTTACACCAACACACTGACTCTTACCACACCCCACCACAGAGCATCGGCATAGTTTCCAAATTCAGTGGCGCCGCTGCTGTCGACGGCATCTTTCTCTGCCAGGTAGACAAAGTAGGAGGAGAAGATGAGGCTCAGGAAGCCGATGTACAGGGTTGTGATCAGCTCCTGAAACACACACACACACATTACACATCTATTATTAAAGCGGCATTTTAAAGAGCGTATGAACGTTTTATATCCAAATCTTCCTTCCACATTCTGCCCTGATTGCCAGACGGTGTCATTAACATCACTGCCTGTATATGGTCGTGTTTTGCTAATATTACAACATATGGATGTGAATATTCATGTAAATGTGCTGTGTAAATATGATGATTAAAATCGTTTTTAGTATCCTGCCGTCTGTGCTGGCTCGTGTCATTCATGAACAAAAGGTGAATACATCCTTAATCAGACAACCTGCCCTTTTGTCACGAATTTTCACTGCCAGTTCTTTCAGAAACAAATTGGAAGAAATGTTTTTTTTTTTGTATTAGAGTTATGAGGAACATTCAGTTCGACGCACGTTGAAGTGATTATTTGCTCCTGAAAAAAAGGAACTTTTGATGAATGTTGGTCGTCTCTCCCAAGCAGAAAGGTGACGGCAGTTTTCCCTTATGGCTAAAAAAAAAAGGTAGTAGAACTTCAACACCCAGAATGCAATGGGCTCATATAAACAGCTAATCAGAGGGGAAGTAATATATACACAGATATTTATAGACATTTATACACAGATAAATCTGGCAACTATAAACCCTTTAAACTAAAAGCCAGTTCACCTGCACTAATAACTGAAGGGTTGTTGATTGACTTTAGATGGACGTTTAATCATTAGAAATTAGTTTGAAACTCAGACAGCTGACCTGTGGTGATGCAGTTAAAATAACTATTGCAGATTCAATAAGGAGCCGTCTGTGATTTGTTCAGGAGGGCTAATTGGGCTTGGCTCTTATCCTGTCTGACTGTAATTGGACTACAGCTTTGTAGGAAAAGCTCTTTAAGTGCACTCACCTACTAGATTTAAACTGTGTTTAACCATTTGGAGTGCCGGAGCACTCGCTGCAAATAAATTGGGCTGAATTCCTGATGAGTGAAATTCTTATTCCTGTCTTGGCCCAGAACTGTCACTCTCTGGGATATTTCTCTCAGAGTGTTGTGGAGAAGCAGCAGCAGCAGCAGCAGCTGATGATTGCAAATACAATGTGGGGGGAATTGTTCCGTTTGACTCCAGTGAAGCAACATGAACCCATCCCTGCATTTCTAAGAACAAACAGGTTTTAAAGGCCCATGGATATGTTGTTTTTCTTGTTATCATGCTTGGGACTCTTCCTGGGTATCAAACCCTAAAAAAAGAAGAAAAAAAAAAGCATGTGGCACTTTGAAATTACACTCCCCGTTTGTATCTCATAAGTGTGCGATCTCTGAAAATAACAGCTTTTAGCACATGGAGGAACATTTTCCTTGAGTTGCTACCTGAGGTTTAGTCGATGCGTGTGACCTGGCAAACACATTCTGGAGACGTGAGCTCTCCCATCTGTCAGTAAACCAGCCAAGAGCAACTGTGCAAATTGTGTTTACAAGCGAGAAGTACTAGAATGCTACTCGGTGTGTATTTAAATGCAGCTACAACACGAAAACTGGATCCTGATTGGACTGAATGAAAGTCTATTGGCTTTAAAAACTCCAGCTGTTAGCGCAGAGGGGCTGCAGAGTGCTGTGTTTACATAAGAGCAAAAAAGTCAGGCACAATGCACCACAGTCCAGCTGCTTTATGGAAATACATAGTACACACTATTTTCCTCAAGGCTGCTTGAATTCTATGAAGCTTTGACAGAGTATAGGACTACACACAAAAAGGATGCATTGTGAAATGGCATAATAGCACCTGGATAAAAGGAGTGTGATTGTGGGGAGGAGGTTCTTTTCTCTAACACATATCGACTTCTGATGCCTTTAATCAGAAGTGAATTTAACCAGACCCTCTCTCAAGAGTCAATCTCACATTCATCCCCTCTCTTCAGACTCCATTTGTGCCTTTGTGGGACTGTGTGCACCAAATTAAGGTCCCTCCCAGCTCTGTGAGTGAGTGGAATTGGACCACTGAAACCTGCAAATAGTCCACATCAGTGCCAGCTTGCCATTCTCTACTACAGGAAACAGGTGTTGGATAAAGGAAGGTACATGATGTGAATTTAAATCTCAGATTATAGGCTGAAGAAGAGGTTCCAACCTGGAGCCTTTTACTCACAATCAGGGGGGAGAAATGTGCTGCATGCGCAATATTGATTGATTACACACACATGTGCATGTTCATGTTAAAGTAGTACTCTGCAATGTTTATATGCAGCCATAGGAAAAGCACTATTTACATGTTACCCAGAGACAAGTGACACCATGACGTAGGCATGTTTCTTTCCAGCAGAAACGTGCATGCCATTCCAGGGAAAATGAACATAAATAGCAATATGGCAGCATCGGTATTTATTGAGAACACAAAAATGCACGCTGAAAAATTGCAAGATGAGGACGTGAGGAATTCACAAGCAGAGCCATGAGACTTGTTAGTGTTAGCGTGCCGTTTATGCCAAAAACCCCAGGAGGGTTTGGATGAAAGTCGGCAGCCAGGACTGGTGGGGAGTTCACAGATGCAGACTGAAAGAAAAAATTGAGAAAATTGCTGCATGTCACAAGATCATTTCAATAAAGTCAAGCTGCTGGAAACCGACATAAAAGGCTGTAAAAACGCTACAGTGCAGTCCTACAGTACACATGCTGCCATAACGCAGCTAAGACTGGCATTCTTCACATGTCATAATTTAATTATGGCTTATTCTGACTGACTGTGACCTTAAACAAGCTAGATATACAGGAAAAAAAGGCGTTTACATGGCAGTGTTAACGATTGTCAACGATAACTTTAACGAAAACTTTTCGTTGACCTTTTTTTCCGTGACTAATTTGTGGCGATAACGTAAATTTAAGAAGCTCTGACAACGCAAATTAAAACGACAGTGGAGATCCTAACTCCGCGGGTGCTGAGGTGGCGGCACATACACACACCTCTCCCGCGGGCTCGTTCACACCGGCGCACTGCCGCCGCGCACACTCATGTTCACACACTGAGCTGCCTGGACTACACATCAGAGCTACACATCCTGCAACACTGTAAAAGGATGAAGATCTTGAGAGGAATATGGTTATATATTGCACTTTTTCTATCAGGCCTTAGACTTTCAGTTTTACTCTCAAACATTAATAGTACATTCTTAGTTTATATAATTATAGGTATGCTTACAATCAGGTGTTTACTACCAAATAATTTAGAAACTCACTGTCAAATCGCTTAAAAAGACTAAATTGGGACTAAAACTAAAACTGATTTTCCACTGACTAAATCTTTACTAAAACTGAACGACTAAAATGTGACTTTAACTAAATCCAGACTTTGGTGACTAAAACTAAAATGAAATGAAAAATTCTTGCTAAAATTAACACCGTTACATGTTTTATTCCGTGTGTGCACTAATATTTTTATTTTTTATTTTAGATACTGTATCAGAGGGAAATTCGTTACGGCTGCTGCACAAGCAGTGTCATACAATGACTAGCAAGGCGCGCCACAGGCTAGGGTGAAGTGTCTTGCCCAAGAACACAGAACAGTGACTAGGGTCTGTCTGTGCAGTAAAAACCTCAACATTCAAGCCTTTAATGACATACCAATATATTTCAATGGATCACAACTGAGTAAAGCATGCACCAACTGATATATTGCACAACGGTTGGAGGAAGATTTATAAATAAATAACAAATACAGTGTGGAATGTGTGTATTTCTCTCCCTTGTTGAGCACATCCTAAACTTAAACTTTGTTATTTTACACCCTGAATCTAAAGGACTTTCTGCAGACAGTCAGCTAGATGTGTTTACTAAAAGTGCCCTCATATCTCCCCGCCTCTCTCTTTACAGCGGAGGTCAGTGAGTGTTGAAGAGCAGCCTCAGCTGGGAGCAACATGGTCATCAGCCAAGGCCGATGGAAGAAAGCGCAGGACTGTAGGTGGTGCTGGGTGAGTAACATCCTTGACGCTGCGCTCATCACTCTCTCTTTTCATACAGACATTAAAGACAACTACCGTGGCCACTGGGGATAATCACAGCCACCTCTGTGTCTCAGCTGAATGATAACCAGGAGGGAGATGCAGCCCTCTCCAGCAGATGAGCCTACACTCCTTAAAACCTCCAGCTTTTGCACACTAACACTTTTCTTGTGCTTCTCAGCTAAATATTCTCGAGCTGTATTCCCATGTGAGGACCTCCTGTTTGTACCGCATACTAAGGAATAATAATACATGAAGAAAGGAGGCTATTAATCCCCTGACAGAAAGCCTCCAGCATGCTAATAATAAGCCAGAAGACACCCTGTGGTGGTGATGATTTTAACCCTGAACCATAATGTGTTTTTAAAAGCTGTGACTGTGTGTACCTGACGATGGATGAAGACAACAGAGCCCAGGAGACGCCACGTTCCTCCCTGCCGGTCAACGTGGAGCATACGCAGGATCTGCAGGAAGCGAATCCCTCTGGAACACAACAGAAGTGTTTACATGCTGACACTGTACTCACACAAAACGCATGCATGCACACACAATGAGGCCAAGGGTATGTGGACACCAGCATCAAGGCCTGCTGAGCAATTAATCCCAAACATGCTGCATGGGCTTCAGGGTCCCCCATGCACCCCCCAGCCTCCTTTTATGGGGGCAGGGACCCAAACTGCAGACAACAGAAAGCAAGATTGTGATGACGTTAACTAAAAACAAGTCCAACAACAGGTAAGAAAAGGAAAAGAAATTGTAAAAGTGGGACCATGGAAAATGAAACACAGTGATAAAGATGCAGAGAAAGCACAACAGGAAGTGTGATGAAAACCACTGCACACGAGAAACACACACGTGAAGACAACCGCCAAAATAAAACATGAAATAATAACCACAAGGAATAGGTAAAGATAACCATCAAAATCAAAACAATATAGAATAAAAATCAATAAAACAGGAAAGTAAAAACTCTGAGACAGAGGCTGTGTTTGAAATCACACACCTATTCACTACATATGGCCCTATATAGTGCCTTCGCCATTTTGTAGTGCTGTCCGAAATCTTAGTGAGAAATTATAGACCCCATATAGGGCCCTCAATGTATCCCACAATGCATCATGAAAAGCAGTGTCCATCCGATGGTCACTACTTTTGGCGATATGTACCATCATGCATTGTGCAGACCGGCAAAAAGAATAATGATCATTTAAAGAATGTAGCATGAACTGCTGCGTTTGCTTTATTAATGTTTTGCCATAAAACATTTAATGTAACTGCTGACAACAGAGATTGTTTAGCCGGAAGAGATCGGCTTGTTTAATTTGCAACAGCAATGACGTAATCAACGGCGTCAGAGGTAGAGTCCGAAAATGCTTTCACAATGAGTTCACTGTATGCTGCCCTGCACTGAACTCCCCATATGGAGATTGGGGAGTGAGTGAGTGAGTGATTTCAAACACAGCCACAGAGAATGATCACTCATCACACATCAAAATAAAACAGGAAGTGTAAGTTAACTCTGAGACACAGAACGATCACTATCAAAATAAAACGGGAAACAAAACCCTAAAACAACAACATTGGGTGCACAAAGTATCGACATATCTTTGGCTTTATATATTCCACATGCACAGACATGAACACTCTCTTACCTTACAGCTGAGGTGGCAAAGACCTGGCCTTTGGATCCCACTGACAGCACAATTATTGAAGCGACAACCACAATCAAATCTGTATCAACAGAAAATAATGTGCAATTATACGTTTTAATCATCTCCATATATTCAGTTTAAACATTGTCCTAGGAGGAGATACGGAAAAGTCTAAGAATAAAGTACAAAAGTGGGAAAGTGCTCCATTAAAAAAATTATCATGGTTTCCATTTCTAAATGATTCTATTAATCAATTTAGGCGAGGAGGGTTACAAATAATACTAATGCTAATATTCATTTCTGCACATTTAAAAACACCTGGAGGCTCCAATTTTAAGAATAAAAGCAGAAGGTGGAAACGTGACTGCAGTGACGGTTTTAATTTCATGCTGAATTTGTCTTAGATATCTCATTTTGGGATGAAGCTCAGGGTATATTACAGATATTGTTTAAAGAGCGTGTGTGTGGGCGGGTAGAGATAGCGAGCGTGTGTGTGTGTATAGGGGTTGTGTTCCCACCTATAATAGATATTGGCTTCCTGGCAAAGCGTAGTCGGCCCCAGATGCCAACATATTTACTGCGGCAGCCTGCTGACCAGAGGCGGACAAAATATTCCACACCGAAGAACACCACAAGGACGATCTCCTGCCAGACAGATCAGAGAGAAGGACGAGTGGATAGAAAAAAAAAATGAAGCGTCAGATGCTGTTAAAGTGTTCAGCCAAGTTTGCTTCATAACAACTGCAACTTTTCTTCTTCTCACACAAACTTCTTCATGTCATCAATTCATTAAGGATTATCAATTTAGGAGATTCATCATTTGTCACCGTTTAATTTGTACCAGGTACTTGATTCATTGTTTGAATCAGCAGGATGGATGAGACTTCAATAGTCCACTCTGGATCATATTTGTTCCAAGCTGAGGCCATCCCACTCTAGAAAAGTCAGTGGTCAGCATTCATTGTTTTTTTTTTTATAAAACAACTTAGACAGAGATGAAATAAGAATGAAGATTACAAGCTGCACTGAAGCTATTTAAATTTACATTTTTGACCTACATGAATGGACTGATATCAGCCAGAAAATCTAAACCTGTAGCTTTAAGTCTACTAATCAAAAGCGAATGGAAGATGGCGAGCCTGCTAGCCGCTAGCCTCATCTAGGTGTAGCAAAACAGGCCTAAGATCACAACATAGAACAATTTGTCATGCTGCACAAAACACAAAATATGAGTGACGTGCTCTTAATCTGTATTAAAGTTGTAGAAATATTACATTAAAACATATTTTTTGCACAGATTATTTTGTCATTTTGGACTTTAGGTGCAGACTGGAAGGATGTGGGCAATGTTCCAGAAAGTGGTCCCTGGCCTGCAGTTTGAACTCCCTGATTAACCCCTTCCACCCCAAGCTTATTATTTAAGGCATCAGCTTGAACATGGCATGCCCAAAATGAATAGAGTATATCTCAGCAACCATAAGGTGTATTTATATAATTTTGGTACTTTTACTGTACCAAATATTCATAATATAGCAAAACTGTAACAGTGCTAATTGGTAAACTCAGCTTTCATATGACACCTTGTTTGTTTGACTTGAAGTATCAGAGAGCTAGCAATAATGTGTTAAGTGGGTCGACTTTGATTTGATGATTGATAATTATTTGCATGGTGTTGAAGTGATGTTTGATGTGTGTAAATATGGCTTATATGTGCTTGTAGTAGAGTTTCTCCTGTTTAATTTAATATTCAATATGATTATTTGTTTACATGGGTAGTGCAGTGTTTTCTGGCTTTTGTTGTTGTATGCATGTGGGGTTGAAAGAGTTAAAACGACTGTAGAAAAGTACGAAAGTACCAGCATGGCAGGGAGAAGACACGAGCCACACAGCTTCAAGAAGGGCTAACATCTCAGCAAAGTCTTTTCCAGACATACGGTACTTTCTTGTAACATGTAAACACAGAAGTGGCCCTCCTATGGGGTGATCACACAAGCAGTGGGTCCCAGCCAATTTGAGGTTCAGACCCCTCTTTTAGATCTGTTTTTTTCACAGGTCAGTTGACTTTCTGTGTTTCTTTATACCAAGTTGACCAGTCACTGCCATGAGCTTAAAATTTAACGATGTAGCAATGAATTAGTACCTCTTTTTCCCTGTTCTTTTCCTCCTAATTGTGTTTTAATTTACGTGACAATAAGTGAAACAATTACTAGAACAGCACGTGTCCATCGCTAACAACACCAAGCTTAACGCTCAAGCTTCTCAATTAAAGCCGCTCTGTTTCAATTCTGTGCAAGTTTCCTCCAGCGTCGCTTCAGGACAAATGGATTTAAAAAAAATCAATTACAGCACACAATGACACCAACATGTGGAAATTAATGAACTGGTGTGAATGAGAATGCAATTACCTCCACACGTCTCCTAATCATTAACAAGCATTTGGAAGAGACACTGTCTGGAAGTGAATCAATATCCACTCATAGATGTGGAATGGTGACATGAACTGTCTGCATTGAACGATGAGAGGGAGAAAAAAATACGGGGATTCAGGCGGAGGCTGGTTTCCATGTTGTACCGCGGGAAACATTTCCAGCTTGGAGTTACTGGGGATGTTTTTCATCAGAGCCAAAGATTAAAATGTGTTTAAAATGGGTTTATAATCTGTTCAATTATGCTCTTGAACACTGATTGTGAATCAGTTTCAGCTGCTGTTGTGCAAATGGAACAGACAACAGGTGGAAATGAGAGGCAGTTATCAAGACAAGCCCTGTAAAGGAGAGGTTCTGCAGGTGCTGACCACAGAGCACCTCTCTATTATCATCCTTTCTGCCTGATTTTTTGCTTACTTGTGCATATTGTCAGCGCTCTCACCCCTAGAGGCAGCATGAGGCGGTGTCTGCGGCCCACAGAAGCTGCTCTGCTAGTACAGCTCATCAGTGTGAGCTGTGGCAAGTAGGTTTGCTGTGTCTGTCAGCCGGTTTTAATTAATAACACTAAACGGCTCTCTGATGTGGAGGAGGAGCAGGGGACCGGGGTGGAAAAGAATAAAAAGGATACAACAAAACCAGCTTATCTAACCCTTTCAACAACAAAACAAACCAACAAACAATAGGGCCTTCAACCAAATAAAACACAGGGGTTGGCACTGACTGCTCTGACTAGTGTTTTTAGGCAACAAGAAACTACATGAGAGCAAAGTGTATGGAGCTTACCTAGTCAACCCCTTCCCTTGCCACATCTTAGTTTTTTCAAACAACTGAGAGCTAACACACCCCAACTACAGGCCTCAGGCTCAAACAGACAAAATACGAGAGGCCTCTGTGCCCCTTTTAAAGCCGGCCCTCCTGCAGGATTGGCCAGCTGCACACACCCACAGGCCAATCAGCTGCACCACCAGGTGATCAGGTGGAAAACAGGAAGTCAGCACCTGGAGAGAGCATGAGAGAGGGGGAGGGGAGACAAAAAGAGGGGGACAGAAACCACAAAACTCTACTTCTTCTACCCCTCCATGTGCTAGCCAGAGGTACCCTGACTGCCATCAGGTACCGGGATGAGATCCTCAGACCCATTGTGAGACCATATGATGCAGTGGGCCCTGGGTTCCTTCTGATGCATGACAATGCTTGGCCTCATGTGGCTGAAGTGTGTCAGCACTTCCTGCATGATGAAGGCATTGATGCTATGGACTGGCCTGCCTGTTCCCCAGACCTGAATCCAATCCAGCAGATCTGGGACATCATGTCTCATTCCATTTACCAGACTGTCCAGGAGCTGACTGATGCTTTAATCCAGGTCTAAGAGGAGATCCCTCAGGAGAACATCCACTGCCTCATCAGGAGCTTGCCCAGGTGTTGTAGGGAGGTGATACAGGTATGTGAAGGCCCCACACAGTACTGAGCCTCATTCTGACTTTTGACAGCCTGTAACGTGATTTTCCAATTTTATTTTGAGTATGGTTCCAAATCCAGACCTCCATGGGTTAATAACTTTGATTTTCGACTGGAATATTTTATTCATTGAGGTCTAGGAGGTGTTATTTTAGTGTTTCCTTTATTTTTTCGAGCATTAATTTACTCGGTTTGGCTCCATGCAGGTTTTTACAGATAGATGTGGTGAGGACAGGACCTGAGATTATTTAACTGATCTACAATGCACCAAGATGGAGAGAAAAATCCAGACAAACTAGTAAACAACTCAGACAGTCAAACAGATGTTCAGAAGATTTCTGCCTGAACAGAATGACCCAGTCTCCATGATGTGTTGGTTGAAATCTCTAAAGGCCATTCAGAAAGGTGCTTCGGTGCTTGTTTTCTTATCTCCTTCAGCACTTTACACACTGCACAACGCTTTACAAAGGAAAAGCAGATAATGTCGTCTAATGTCTGTGTGCAGGGAGCAACTGAATAAATACAGAACTTTCTCTTTAGTTACAAGAAAACATTACTTATAATGATGTTGCTTAGAAATCAATGTAAGTTAGGCTTTGGGAGCAAAGACCAATCCCTGCATCTTCCTCCATCCTCCCTCGTCTATATTTCACAGTAGAACTCCCTCAGCCCCGCCCCTTGCTGCCTCCTCTCTTCCTTCTCATTACATGAACTGCGAGAGGAACAATAAATCTTGGATAGCTCCTCAAATCATTGCCCCCACACAGCACCCCCCGCTCCCTGCGCGCCTCCCACTGCAACATCTTCCGACCTAAACCAATCATCGATCCCTGTTCGACCCCCACCCGCTGCTCCACCATAGCTTCATCCTACACGCCTCAGTCTTGACCCACTCCTCAACACACATTTATCAACACTTCCACTTAATATATATGTTTTTTTTTTCTGCAGAATGTGAAATAAAAGTAGCAACACTTTAAATAGTCCACAGCCAACCATAAAAATAAACAAATTCTTTGGAGGATGTGGATCCTTTGGGCAAGCCGCCAAGCATCTGGACAAACACACAAACACACAAACTACAAACACTCTCAGGCGGTGCTGCATCTCCAAGCAAAGAACAGAGTGGACTCTGTTAACCTTGAGTGTGCAGGAAGAAAGAGGCGAGACAAAGGAGAGGCTTCAGTGGTGGAGGGGAGGGAGAGTATGAAAGAGTGGCAGGGTCAGAGCAAATCTCCAACTAGAAAGCACAAAGTACAAAACAGTCCCTCTGGGACGGAGGATAGAGAAGATGAATGTCTGAGATTTTGGTAGGTTTAGTAGCAAATATTAATTATTCATTATCTGTGTAGAGGAGAAGAATAAGACGATTAAACATCTCCAGAGGGTGAACTAAGGCATAAAAGCAGTTTGCCAAAATGTATATTTAATGACAGTGTGGCATTTATTAATAAAATTCACACTTTTCTTTTTTTTTTAATTACAATTTTTGACTCATCCACGGGAGCACGAGTAGCAGACAGCCTCCTTTATGACTCCAACAATGAACCTGTAGGATTTAAGATGGTGATGTGCCAGCTCATGAGACACCATGACTATCCCATTATCCTCAGGACAAGGTGAACTTGTCACATGTGGCACGCTCCAGTCCTCCTTAAAAGAAAATCCTCAAGTCCCTTTCATCCTTTCGCTGGGTTTTCTTTTTTATCTAAGCTTGAGTGACTCACCCACCGCCCAAACAGTTCCTGTGCTCAGCAGATGGTGTCTTGGGGTTAAGTTTATCCCATTTACTATTGATTTTAGAGGAGGTGCCTTGGCCCTCTTAGACTGGCGGGACACACTGAAATTGTTTGTAGAAAAAGTGCTTATGTAGGTCAAACAAGTGTCCCTAAATTGTTTTTTTGTGAAGCAGCAGTTAGGTCAGTCAACTAATAAAATGATTTTTCAATCTGCAGGCAGTGAGGTTTGATGTTTGATATATTTATTTATATATTTATTTATATATTTGTCATAAAATCCTCCTTATGTACGCAAAGTGATACTCAGTAGTTGGGTTAAAACCATTGAAAGTAAAAACTATGGACAGAGCTTCCGTGATGTCACCCATTTGTTTCTGAAGAGTCGTTTTGAGGCTCGGTGGGAGGCTCCGGGACGCGCTGACCGCCGCCATGTTGGCAGCGTCACGTCTGCCAAAACTCCAAATATGGACAAGGGGGGGGGGGGGGGGGGGGGGGGAGTTTAGGGGGGTGGGCGATCGTGGAAGCAGGAAACTCCCGCTGTGATACGGCAACCGTCTGTCACTCAAGCAGCAACGCCCATAATTATGCCTATTTTTAAGTCTGAATATAATTAAAACGAGTGAGTTGTAAAAACATTCACCCCCTGTACAATTGACACTTGAAGGGAACCTATCATTTGAGACCAGAATGGTTTTTTGTACCAGGCTGTAAACATGTTCATTTCTGCTGTGAAGTCGGCCATTTTAACACGGGAGTCTATGGGAAATGACTCGTTCTGGAGCCAGCCCCCAGTGGTTGCGACATGAACTACAAGTTTTGACACTTCTGCATGGGTTTCGAAGTCTGAGCCCCGCAGGTTGCCGCTTGATTAAAACTAAACACAGCACTTCAATAGAACACCTCATACCTATAATGCCAAGCATGGCAGTGGAGGGGTGATGGTTTGGGCAAAAGCCACAGGACCTGGGCCCCATGTGCAACAGGACAATGATCCAAAGCACAGCAGAGACCCAACACAGAATGGCTGAAGAATAAAAGAAGTCTAGACCTCAACACAATGGAAATGCTGTGGTGGGACCTTAAGTGAACTTAAAAAAACCCTCCATGAACTGAAGCAGTGTTATGACAACAAGAGGCTGCAGACTGTATCTACAATGTAAACAGTGCTGTTATAATAATAATTTAAAAAAAGAAGCTGCATCCTGTTCTCCAGTCTGTAAAATCAATCACCCGTCTTATCTGTTAGACACATGCGGTTTATGGTCCACTGATCAGAATCATTAAAGACACACTTCATGTACACTAACACACATTTTGTTTATGTTCAATCTTTCCTAGACAAACACATCCTGTGTATCCTTAAGGCCCGACAAACACGTGGAACTGATCTTAATTATGACATAGCTATCGATTGATTTCTTTTCTTTTTTATGTTGTGAACCTGCAACGCTTACATTAGCTAGCTGTGTTACTTTCTTATCTTATACTGGCACCTGATTGCCTTTTATGAAGGATTGTAACCACGGAGCATGGCGATGCTGTGTGTAGAGTTGGATGAAACTGTTACCATCTCTTGTTTTTGGTAGTTGGCAGGTTTTGCACCACATAAACCTTTCTAACAAGTGTTTCCGGTAAGTTTTACAGGGGTTATTTTCTGTTACACAGCCCATTCACTGCTGTCAGTAAAGCTGCGTGTTGTATCACCTCTGTGGTCATGCCTGTACACATGTGCCCTTGTGAAAGTGTGACATGTGATACCACGACTTGAGATACAGTGGCAGTGGTGGCCAGGCCTCAGTGCTGGGTGTCTCTGCAGCAGTGGAAGGATTACAGCAGGCCATCAGGATCAAAGTTGTGTACGTATAAGTTGACTATGGTTCCTGTAAGGACTGGCCAGGAGGTGGAGCTAAATGTGATGGTTTATTTAAAGACTTCCTGACTTTTTTTTTTTATTTGTGAAAAATATCCCTGGCTGTGGGACAGCTAGCCACCGCTGCAGCTACCAACACAGCTAACCAACATCACACTCTGCTCCCTGAGGCCTGAGGCTAACCTTTACATATATTACACCATGCAGAACAGTGCAAAATTGCACACACAGCAATACTAGTCCTGAAGTGAATCAGGGGTTATTACCAATATCAGTCAGAGGAAATAATTACCCCTCTGTCAAGTACACAAGATGGTACACTCTGCTACCCTCCTACTGTAGAATCTGCAGTCTCCCACTTCCTGTTTGCACACCAACCAGTGTCTTGTTTATTTATTTAAAAAAAACTCACCACCCAGAAGAGAGTTGTGTGAGCCAGCGCCTGGTATTGGTCGATGGTAGAGAGGACACTGAGGATCAGACAGGCCAGAACTATGAGGAACCTGCAGAGCACGAAGCAGAACATGCATTAGTCTTGTAGTCATCAATAATATGAATATCCTTCATTCTTAAATCAACCATTTGCATAATAATTCACAGCAGGATCTTTGATATTTGCCTTAAATTGCAGTTATGTAACCAATCACTCCCACATTTAATGTCAGCATTTCATGCTTTGATTTAAACGGCTAAACCTCACTCAACGTTGGTGTGTGATTCGAGTTTGAACTTCTAAACAACTTTCCATTAAAAAAAAAACAAAATCAAGACATCATAGCATTGCTTGATATTTTCTACCCTGATTGAAGTACCTGACTGAATTTCAGGAAACATTCAAGGACAGCCCTCGGCAGGAAACTCTGCGACCCATTTGAACTCCACCGTGTGGAATGCAAAGCACAAGATAAAGTTGTCAAATAATGAGCGCACACACACACACACAGACGCACACACACACAGGATCAACAAATATTAAATTGCTCTTTAACATTCTCCTTATCCCTCAAGGTCACAAATGCTTAAAATGAAACAACAATGGGACATCAGAAAGTCCGCAAACTGCAGGAGAGAGAAATATATATATGCCTGGTTGAATAAAGCTGTGGTGACACTACATCTAAGCTACATCTATACCAAACGCATGTATGTGACCTTGAGTTTTAAGACAATATTTTGCTTTCCTGGATGTAAAACAAAAAAGTCTCTGTAACGCAAACTTTTCCTCAACTCTTCATAAAAGTCAGAAGAGCAAGGCTAACTGTAACACAGGTCATAAGCCAGTCTCAAACTCATAACCTTCCACCGCACTTCCTGTTCTTGTTTTCATTGGTCTCCACTGCTGGAGCTCATTCCAACTGTTGAAAATTTCCAATTAAGTTTTATGACACTGTGCAGAAAGATTGACAGGTGCAAGGCCAAACGGATGTAACTTTTCATTTTGATAGTTAAGCAAAGGTCGCTGTGTGTTTTTTGTGTTTACACATGTTTATATATACTGTAAATATGCTGTGTATGTATATATATATATATATATATATATATATATATATATATATATATATATATATATACACAGCACAGTAAACACATAAGGAAAGCGATTTAAATGATGCTGTGGACAGGAAGACATTAAAAGGGACATGGCAGCAGTGTTAAGTAAATAATTTCAAAATAAAAGTTGCATTACATTTTTTTTTTCGACAAGGAAAACAAAGTAGCACCACAAAACCATGCCTTTGTGCAGATATCTGTTGTGTCAGTACTGATATATTCACGTCCCTATAGTGGAATTCAGTAATTAAACTGCAGGATTGAAGGAATGTCTGTGCAGAGCAGTCAGCAGCTGTACTAGCCGTCATTGACACTCCAATCTGCAGACATACTTTTACATGCTAACTGATGACATGATGTCAATTTTGATGTATCTACAGGGGACACAGTGAGCATTAGTGTCAACAGGTATCTGATGGCCAATAAATCATGTTAAGGCCATTATCAGCCTGTACCAATGGTACATGAAGCACACACACATCTACATCATCCTCCCTATGTCTGCTAAAGAAATATCAGCATATATGTTAACCCAGAGAGCAGTCGGGAGTCTTACAGTGAGTGAGTGAGTCATGTTCTAAATGATTTGCTGCTTCTCAGTGGAGAGAACAGGTGAGCACAGAGAAGACATGAGCGCCTGTCTGGTGTATTTCTGTGCCAATTCCCTTAAGCTAAAATTAGCTAAGAGTATTATCTGTAATTACTCTATGCAAAAATAGAGACACGTGCAGCTGCAAAATACTTCACCTAAACCAGAATGTAGTTAAATCAACGCCATGCAGGTGGCACAAACCTTGAGTCAAACTTAAAGCCTCCTGAAAACTGGCAAATATTTGAACAATCTCACGTCCTTTTAAAAAAAATGTTGGTCTGATTCTGTTTTAAAACTTTAAACCCTAATGAATCACTACCTCACTCCTATTTGAGCAGACCTGATGGAAACTCTGTGTGGAGAGAGTTATAGTTTCCAGTCAGTGTTTGCTACACAAGGACCCTTATCGCCACATGCTACAGCCTGAGTTTATCGAAGACTGGCCAGGAATCCAAATACCCTTTAAGCTAACACATACACACACAGAGACATGAACGTGCACACCACACGTCAACACAGATAGAAGTCTGAGGAGAGACACCAGCTCAGTGCTGCTGTGTAAAGCAGCTAAAGCAGCTGGGCTTGTCTAAAAAGGACCGAACAAGTAGATAATAACTACACAGTGAAAAGAAATGACTGTGGAGTTTGGTGCCTTCTTCAAAAAACTAGAGCATTCGTGCTAGTCTTAATAGTTTGTCAGTGGGCTCTGCCCAAGCGGCAACCTTCGGGGCTCAGACTTGAAGCCCATGTGGAAGTGTCAAAACTTGTAGTTCACCCCGCAACCTCTGGGGGCTGGCTCCAAAAGCGAGTCATTTCCCATAGACTCCCATGTTAAAATGTCCACCTTCACAGCAGAAATGAACATGTTTACAGCCTGGTACAAAAAAAACATTCTGGTCTCAATTGATAGGTTCTTTTCTAGTGTCAATTGTACGGAGGGTGAATTTTTGTAACTCACTCGTTTTAATTGTATTCGGACTTAAAATTACGCATAATTATAGGCGTTGCCGCTTGAGCGACAGACGGTTGACGTATCACAGCACAGGTTTCCTCCTTCCATGATCGCCCGCCCCCCTAAACTCAGCTTGTGCCCCCCCCCTTTGTCCATATTTGGCGTTTTTGAATGTGACACTGCCAACATGGCGGCGGTCAGCACGTCCCGGAGCCTCCCACCGAGCCTCAAAAACTTCAGAAACAAACGGGTGACGTCATGGAAGCTCTGTCCATAGTTTTTACTGTCAATGGCTCTGCCTTAATTAAACTACATGATCAAAAGTATGTGGACGCTCCGCCAACATATGTGTCCGCTGGCTTCCATATTTCTGGTTTACCTGTCCAGCCCACTAAGGGTTTGCAAAGCCTGATGGAAGGTGGTCACAGGGAGCCCGGGGCCTATCCCAGCTGTCAATGGCACATGTTAAAACACATTGAATGATTATTTAATGGACAATCAATCAAACAATGAAAACAAACAGCTGCAGATCTAGCAGACAGCAGCATTCAAATTTCCACCAAAAAATGCCCATTTACTTTTGGTCACACTGTTTTTCATAGCGTATGCAATGCCAGTAAACACAGTCAGTATGCTGAGCCTACACTTCTCACCTGACTCGGCAGTCCCTCACCACTAACTGCACCGTCATATTTCACATCCTATACCTCCAGGCCTATAGATAATAGAGGCTCTGTGTTTTTGCCTGGCTCGCTGTAGACCAAATAACACATTGGCTCAGCAACATAGGCACCGCTGAGTTCTAAACAAAAGCTCAAAGCATTGCTCCTATCTATTATTGATGGACAGATTCACTTGCAGTCTGTCTGTGTAGTGAGAGCAGAGACAAAGCAAAGGGGACGGGATAAGAGTTAGCAGCACGGCAGCTGAGCATGTCGCTGGCTGTTACCAACAAATATCACAAAAACACTGACAAGTCAATCAAATGTTACAGAAGTGCCATCAGAGGGCTGTGTCAGGGCTAACGCTTCAGGGGTTAAGAATTCAGAGATATGAGGCTGTAAGTAAGTGTGCCCTATATGTTAGCTGCTAAAAGGAAAAGAGAGATGTTTCTCTGACACTTCCTCACTCTGAAACGACAGGCTGTTTGCCACTGACTCTTCATCTCGTATTTCCATGGGATGCATTCTCATCTGTTTATGTCAAATATTTACACAATGTCTAATCTATTGTTTTGTGCACACTGACACAAATCAGCCATGTTTTCCCCACCATGCTGCCATTGTAGCATAAAATGGAGACCACGGAAAGAAGCAGGTTTCCTTAACATTAAAATGTGCTTGAATTCATGTGTTTTAAGATGATCTTTACCTAACCCTTTACCCTATTTTAATGCCTAATTTTAACAAGTATGTTTATAGGGAGGTCCCGATCAGGCTTTTTGCCCTCAGGTCCGAGTCATTTGATTTTGAATATCTGCTGATACCAAGTCCCGATCCAATACTTTTAGGGTTCTCTGCAAAGGCGATCTTTTGTGCTGCTGTCCTGCACCTTCGCGCTATCACGGGGCATATAAATGTTACTGTTTATCGCAGCCCTAATAATTATATATCTGAGTCCAAATTGGGAGGGAACGTCCGATTCCGAGCGAGTCTATAATCATGTAATCAGGCCCGATTTCCAATCACGTGATCGGATCGGGACATCCTAACCTAAGTGTGGGCGAAAACAAAACAGCTTGAGGTGTCAGGGGGACTCCCTGGAAACTCCAAACTCATGAGTAAACATCTGCTGTGTTGCCTCCTAACATGCAAATTTATGGTTGTATTGGGCCCAGGACATTATGATATCAGGCAGGGAGCATATTGTTGGGCAAAAGTCCATATATTCTGTTAGCATAAACATAAAGTAGATTAAATCACATGACTATTTGACATAAAAACATACATGCACAAAAGACAATTTCATTAGAAATGCATTAGTCATGAAATAAAGGATGACTCGTGTCAGCGTGCATTCAGAATTACGAGACTATTTTCAGGTTACAGGCTGAGATTAATCATTTCAGCCACTGCTCTCTGTTTCCAACCAGCTACGAGCTGAATGGATGACTCTGGTGGGAGTGTAAAAAACACTGAAGAGTGTAAAGAAAAGTTTCTGCTCATTTGTTTCTTCCTGGTGGGCAAAGCACACAGCATAATAGAGACAGTGAGCCAAAGAGTAGCAGTAATTGAAAAGAAAAACAGCTCACACTCTCTTTACCTCTTTGTTAAACCCCTAAAATGCGTTTGTGAACTTTTTCCTCCCACTGTGTGACAGAATATCTGGTTCCGTTTTGTAGAGCTGAGTCTAAAGAAGACTTTGTGATTCGGGTCTAACGCTCCAGGTCGACTCATCTATAACCAGTATGTGGTATGGATCCATGCTGCTCAACACCAAAGTCCTGCCTCTGCTGTTAGACTGTAGCACATAAACCAAAGGAAGTCTAATGTCAAGACAGCAAAACAAAACAAAGCAAAACAAAACTATAAATAAAACATAGATCTCTGAAGCATTCATCAAGAGGGCCTGAGATATGATTTACTAATTACATGAAACTGAATATACTGCTCATTTTCTGGAGTAATGCACTGTTCATTTCTTAGAATAGACAAACTTACGTATATGCTTGTGTATACACGCACACAAGGGTACCTCTGATAAGGCTGTGGGTTATTCTGATGTTTGACTTCTGGGTCAGTGATAAGGCGACTCAAACATTAGCACAAACAAGCTACTGAACTGACCCCAAAAAGCTGCAGACGTCACCACACCTGCACTGTGAGGGTTTGGTCAGCTGAACCACATGATGAAATAAATCACAACCACAGCCTGAACTGTACTGTAGGATTCTAAAGGTTTGTTTCTGAAGGCTGAGTGCAGGCTGGTGCCTTCATGGCAGTAAATACTGGCTGTGTTTCTCATATATGTCCAGATAAGCTCATAGAATTAACAGTGTTTAACTACTGTCTATGCACAATATAAATACTGACTGTTGACTATAAACTGATCACCATCCCACTGTACTGTAGTTTAGTTTAGCACATTGGCATCACAAACGTTTTAGTGAAGAGGACAGATTGTTTCCTTTAACTCTAAGACCCTTATGGCAGTACACTGTGGTAAATGTGAAGCCAAGCTGCAGAAATGCAAACCACTGAGTGGAAAACAAATTTAACTTCTTCCGATAAAACTGGAGCTTTCTTTTGTTATAGCTGGGTTATACTTCATCCTAACTATACTATACCTGACCATTAGATTGATGCTTTCAGCAAGTCAATGCAACACCAGCAGTACAAAATAAGAGTAAACAGTCAGTGAAAGGGGAAAAAATAGCCCAATGTGGAAAACAAATGTGTGTCTTCTACCACCCACCCTAACATCCACAGCTGGACTTTGCACCTAGTGGTGTGCAGGATCATAGAGAAGACCTGGCCAAAGAACAGATGGGCATCTCAGAAACGTAAGGATGGCTTCATTTGAAACTCAGCCTGTTTGCACTGCTCACTGCTCTTGAGCTCTTGAGACTATAGGTTGTTAAGTATTTACTTTGTGGCTTTGCTTTTGTTTTTGGGCTTGTTTTAAATCAGCATACAGCAGCCATTACAAGAATGATTCCAAACACACACTGGATGAACCAAAACGGTGTCATAACTCATAAGCAGAGCTTTCATGTTGTTGTATTAAGATTATGATTCTGTTATCATTGGGTTATGCTGCATAACTTTACTACACATAACTAAGTCGTTTGGTGCTTTCAGCAAATAAACTGGTCACACTTTCGACCAATGTGACCACATATTTTCCAGTGAGGCTCAGTTATAGCATATTCATTGATTATTAGAAGGTTAGAGCACCTCATCATCCAGGTTTAGGCTTAGTCGTTAATATTATATCCAAAAGGAAAACAGACAGATTTTTACTGTAGTCAGAGCAGCCGCCAGCCTCCCTGCTGTCCTGTGATGTACAGTTATTCTTGGTAACATTCTAATATGTTTGCGCTGCACTGTGTTTGCTCGTGTTCTCTTTGAGTCACCGCAGACTCTAACCTGCTCCGACAGCCCGCGTTCCCCTGCGTCTCCTCTGACACTGCAGGGTCACGGGGTGGCAGCGCCAGACAGGACCGCTGCCTCCTCCACAGCACACACGCTGCCAAGTTTAGCTGCCTGCTATCAGTGCCAGCAAGTGGGGACAGACAGCACACATGGGGTGTGTGTGCTGGGAGATCATATCCCACATTCCTAAACCTCTGCCTGAACTCTCCATGCATCCACTACTAGACTGTCAGTTTCTTGGACGCTGGTCTCTTATACCAGGAACGGGGGGAGAAAAAGCAATGAGATGTATCCTATTGCATCACGTCAGCTGTGTATGGAGAAGTATTTATTGCTAGTAACAACCTTTTCATTGTCAAGAAACATTTTTCAGCTACCTGCCAACCTGTCACATCACTTTTGGGTGGCAAACTGCAATCTGACACTTTCTGTTAGTGGAGCTTATGCACATAAAATCTACCTCCCACCGATTTCCCCCAAGTTTTACCTTCACTAGCAGCTGTATCATTTATATTTTGTTCTTTTATATAAAACTGTGTACTCTCTCTCATATTATCAGGAAGAAAAGAAACTTCAGAACTGAAGCACCTCTGTGCTGCAGTCCCAGCTGTTCTACAAAATGAAATGCTCAGGGGTGCTGAGGAAAAGTAGTCCCCCCAAATGAAAGATCTGTATAATATTACTTTAGCATTCCAGTGAGGACTTATTTTTGTCTTGTGATGAAGTACATGGTGTTTTAATTCTGTTATTGGTTCTACCAAAATATCCTTGTAATATTCCTGGAGGGACTGCTGTGCTGTGATATCTGCGCCGTATCTTTCTAAAATTCACAGGATTAACAGTTCTTTGTGGCGAGGACTTCCAAGGCTCTACATGAGCAATTAACTCCCTGTTTAATTAGGATCTTAGAGTTGCAATTATGCCCTTGAATACCCCATGGATGTGCATGATTATGAAAATAAAAACACTCACACTGCGAAGTGATACACGAAGCATTTCCAGCCAGACGGCCTTTCCAGAAAGTTATACACGCGTCCTTGGATGTAGGCGCGGGTGAGGACAGGGCGAACCCCGGTGCTGTACACCGACATCCGCACAGACATCCGGGGGTGAGATAGGTAAGGGTGGAGGTGAACAGGGGACACACCCGTGGGAGTGCTACCGTCCTCTGGCATTTTGTCTTTGTCATAAAATGCGTCGCCGGCCACAGGTGTCTCTGGTTCAGACGCGCGGAGTGTGATTTCCGACAGCTCCAAATCCGGTGGTCTGTTTCCACGTGCCACACCAGACGACCTCCTTGTGTTCCCCTGAGAGGGGACGGCAGAATTAGCCATCACGCTTTTCTTCTGTCGCTGGATTAACTTTTTTTCACAGTTATTTTTCGGTCACTGACTCAAACCGACAAATGTTCGTCCATGTGCGCACACCTTCTGTTGCGCGCCTGGTCGCAGCAAGACGCATAAAACTGTAACATAAAGTGGGTTATTAATGCTCTAGATCACCAGGATGCTGCTGCTTCTTTAATTCAACTTTACTGCTCTCTGGGTCGTTGAGGATATGGCGAGTCTCAGCCTTACCTTCTTTTTTTTTTTCCAGAGCACTTATCAGCCTGGAGAGCTGTCGCCAGGCGGTGCGCTGTGAGCCGCCAGCTGTTCAGACAGTTTACTGTTTTGCTTAAAGGCAGTCTGCAGCTGAGGAACTCCATCCTCATCTCACCATGAGCTTTATAGCCTAATGATTAATTTGCACTTATAGTGTAAACATATTTTTGTGCAGACCTGCTAACACAAGTGTGAACATTCTGCTTCCCCATTATAGAGCCATTCAAAACAGCCATAATGTTTATTTACTCCAACAAAAGAGTCTGCGATCACTTTATTTATTTATAACTAGATAGCTCACTTTTTGTGTTTTATGATGTCTGACATGATCTTTGTGCGTGTGACATCGTATAAAGCAACACTCAACCTTGGTCACCTGTGATGATGCACCTCCCTTTGTTAACAGCTGAAAGCAGGTGTTAACAAAGGAGAGTGTTTTACAAGGTTCATCACCAGCTTTAGAAATGATATCAGTGATCCCTTTGGAAAAAAAGCATCCAGCAGGTGCAGTGCAGCCCTTACTGCTTCACATGCACGCACAATTTAAATATGTGATTATCAATCTGTGTGCAACATGACTTCTGTTTGAAAAAATAAAAGGAACAGAAGAAAATGTTTGAGTGCCTGCATTTACTGTTGAGAAGTGCACAGAATGGCCTGTCATATTTTGAGCTGACATTCAGCCTGTGAGTCATTTTGCCTCATTAAACTGTCACTTAGATGTAGGTTAGACGTAACTGACGTTGTGTGAATGTCTCTGACATGTTTGGGTGCTGTACTCCACCCACAGAGCTCAGATGGTCACTATAAGCTCCGACACTTTCAATGCTTCTTTCCTTTCTTTTCTTTCACTTTCACCCACTATGAGCTGTTAAAAATAGCATCTAATTAACATATATATATATATATATATATATATATATATACACTGCACCTTACAGCTAAAACTACTGTGTGATTTATTACATTTAAAAAAGTAACATACTCTTTGTGTAATCCATCCAATCTCAGGGGATACACCGGGATTATAGTATGACAATGTCACCCTGTCAAGTTTGTTCAGCTGTGACCTTGGTAAAGGTGGTTCAAGGAGGAGAAACCAAGCGTCCCGCTGCCATGCAGCAGACTTTAATAGGAGTCGAGTAGCATCCGTGTGATGACAGGATCTGTTGCCGGGTGGAAATTAAGGACAGCTCTGACCCCCCTGTTAGACACCACCCACCACTTTGTTGTTATTACGGCAGTTATCCTGAAGGTCAACCATTCTCTCATGTTTGATTTTATCTGTTGATACTAAAGCGAGGAGCAGCCGTTTGGATAATCAGGTCATTTTTTTTTCAACAAATCTGGACACATTAGTTGGTTTTCTCAGTGTATCTGCAGTGACATGTGTCTTCAGAATAAGTAACGTTTCGCAGCCTTTTAAAAACTTGTTCTCTGCTTGCTGCATTTTTTAAGATAATCTAACAGATTGTGTTTAAATGTTTTATCAAACCAAACATGTGCTGTTGTAGGGCAGCCAGGGAAGGTTCTGTATTTCGTTTGTCTCCTTTCCAGACCATCCATAGCATTTATGCTGCATCACCCTTCACTTAGACACACAGCATTGTAAGTCGTAACTTGCACGATTTGGAGGCCTTCCCCTTATGAGGTTGGGTAAAAAAAAAAAAATCCCCACTGACACCAGAGGGCAGTCAGAAAGCTATTGGAGTCTGGCATGTTCCATTGCAATAAGCTTAAAATGTAGGCGCTCATCTCGCTCCTCAAGGGCATATAAATCAGGCAATATTTTATTAACTGTTATTTACCCAGGCAGATCCAGGTGAGATTAAGAGCTTCTTTTCCGAAGCTCCATCTGGGCCAGAAGCAACTCGTAATTTTCAGTGGGGAAACAAACAACAATATTCCATCATAATTAATTGATGATCTCAGACAAAAGAAAATGAAAGGCACAGAGCAACACAAACAAACAAGGAGGAAGGAGAGAAGATGCAGCGATTGCATTTTAAACTGGAATATCAACAGCTTCCAATACATTCATCATCCTTGTCATGAATGCTTTGAACTCAGAGGTGCTTACATAAGGTTGAAATGTTACTGTAGGGTACTCCACAGACAACAACAATCTCTGTCCAAGCGTTCAGCCCAGTCAGGAGAAATTAGTCATGGGATCTCAGACATTATTGTCCTCCATATTTATGAGTAATATAAACACATAAAGGGAATGGAATCCCTCCCTCGATGGCCTTATAAACAAATTATCAGTGACTAAGCCTATTCATGTAAAGACATTACTAATCAAACCACAGCATGCAATGTGTAAAGATGGGTTTGGGTTATGCGTGTTGGTGATATAACCCAATTAATAATGTTGAAGGGTCTAAAGCATGTGCGTCATTCAGATGAAGCCATTGTACACACATCCACTGTGGCCCAATTCAGGGCCTGAGTCCTTTTGAAGTCTCTGTTTCTAGACCAGATATGACAAGGCTGTCCCCCCCTTCAAAGGCTCCTCTGAATGCAGCCTGAGAAAAAGTGGTCATCTGAATTTGAAGGACACAATTGGGTGTATCCTTCACAGCCCTCGTACTCCATGCAGATACTTGAGGCTAAAATGCACTAAAGCTGGAAAAAATACAGAGGAGACTTTCACTTGAACTTCATAAAATGATCCGGGTACACAACTTTTACTTGTTGTGTGCTTGTTTGAAAAATTCACTCCTACATCCATGTGTCTGACCATAAGTGACAACAGCTATCAGATGACAACAACAATAAAAAGTCAAACTAACACATTTCCCATCAACTGAGCACTGTAATGGAAAAAACAGGAAATTACACAGATATACATGTGACATCATGTCCAAAGCAAATCCCTTTAAAATGTACCGCAGCTGAAATGTTTCCAAGCCTCTGATTTTCCACCCACATCTCTTGATTTTTTTGCAGTAGAAACATGTTTGGTGGTGTGCCCACAGATAGCTGGCACCATTTAAGAAGCTTTTTCACGGACTGATAGAGCAATTGACCAATCAGAGCTGTGTAGGTTGGGTTCCAGAAAGGCACTACATGTTCTAACATGATAGAAATGAGACCAACACATATGGTTAGAAGTCACTTGATATGTTATGACATGTAGGTTGTGGAGGTGGTGGAAGGGGCCACAGGGACCCCTGGGTTGGATGCATTTTTTTTTTTGCACTCTTACATTTCATGTCCTTTTCCTCTGGTGCTGCAGTGGTGACCGCTGGTGACTTGAGCACTTTCTGTGTGCACGTTCTTCTTGTGCCTGTGTTGGTTCTCTGCAGGTACTCTGGCTTCCTGCTGCATTCCAAGGACATGCATCTTAGGTTAACTTGGGACTCTAAATTGCATGTCTCTCTGTGTTAGCCTTGTGATAGACTGCCGACCTGTGCGCGGTGTACACTCAGTTATTGACGGCCTGGATAGGCTCCAGCCACCTTGTGACCCCTGTACAGGATAAAGAGGGTTAAGAAAATGGATAGCAGAATGTATTGCGCCTCACTTCCTATTCCCCACAGTTTAAAAACACTTTATCCAGCTGTTTTAAAGGGCATTCACTCTCCATTAGATTTGGTTTAGGCATAGGATTCTGTGGTTGTGTTTGCTGTATGTTGGCCTCCTGATTACTCACAATCACTTTACAAGTGATCTTTTTTAAGATTGTTCTATTGAAACCTCAAGAACACACCATCCTCGTTATCATTATTACCTTCATCACCATCAGTTTATTCAATAATTGCCTTAGTGCATACAATATGTAGCTAGATCTATTAAAATAAGAGAGATATGAACCGAAACAGCAAAAGCATCTGCTTTAAATCCAGTACTTGAACTTGAAATTATAAATGTTGCTAATAGAAACTCATGGTACAGATCATTACTCATCACTCTTGATAAGAGCATCAGACATGCCATCCTGCTGTAACTCATCTCTGTGTTTCTCTGAAATCAGAGCCACTGTGGAGACTATTGGAGTAAACTGAAGTCGCTGTCATACTGCATTTTCTTCAAGAAGATATTCAGTTGAAAAGCTGCAAAGGGATGCTCCTGTTTAGCAACGATGTTGACTGATGAAGCAATTTTAGGATATGCATCCATTATTGTTAGTGTAACAGTGATCACTTTAGTGTTGCCTTTATATTCAGGCGGTACAAGCATAAAACATTACTCCTAAGGTCAATGAAACATGGTTTCACAACTCCAATTATATCCCTATGAATAACATGGCTACAAAACCCGCTGCTGTTTTGTTTATGGCCGACAGTTTTTCCCCCTATATGAACCACTGAAGAATCTAAACACATTTAGAATTAGCATGTACTAAGCGATTGAGACATAGAAGAGGAGAGAAGCACCAGCTGTGCAGGAAGCCAGGCACAGGGGAAAACATACTGAGGGTGGCTGGTGGACAGGTGGGAAATGTCAGCATCTGAAAAAGAGACATAAACACACACACACAGACACATGTGAAGGGAGACCTTGGATGAGACTGACAGAGGAACAGCTGTGACAAACACAACATTTGTAAGTGTATTGTAGGAACTAAAGAGCTTATTGCAACCTGCAGGCATTTCTGTATATGTGAAAGCATTTGGCATGTCTGCGTTTACCGTGGGATGCTTTTCAACTTGTGTCTGTACAAATGCCGCTTCAAAAATGTGTTTGCTTGAAATAATTTGCAAGTGAACGTGATGGACATTTTAAACCTTGAATTAGGCAAATGATATGTGTTTTTATGCATGGCTTCAGGCGATATGTTTTTGCAGCTTTGCAAGTTTTTGCTAATGTAAATTCTAAGTGCAGCAAAAGGCGAAAACAAAATTGATTTTAATCCTTACTGATGATCATATTAAAATAAGGCTTTACTTTGACAGCAGATGCATGTGATGCACCTTTTCTCCGACTTACAAAAAACACAGGATGTTTGCAGCAAACATGTCAAATAAGAACAAAAATATCTGCACTATCCAGGCCTTTGCTAATACCTGAATCCATCCTCACTTGATTAAGCTACAGAGGATGAAAATTCAAAAGGGACGGTTCAAACATTCTGTCCTTGACATCAAACCTGAAGAACTGCCTGTATGCATTCCACAGCTGGAGCCTCAGTCGTGGCAAAACCATAGTCCACGCTGATATGTTGTCTCATCTCGTTAGCATGCTGTGTCTCAGAGAGCAGATTAAGGCATTTGCTGAGCCCTCTGAAATGCTTCAAGGAGAGCAGCTTCTGTTCAAAATAGTAACTCAACTTGCTTGTTGTATTTGGCCCAGCTCCCTGATAGCCCCCTCAGGCAAAGATTTTTAGCACTTAACACCACTCCATGCTACAGGTTATTTCTGAATCAGTTTCCTTGTCACTCAAATGCCACGAGTTCAGTGTAATTGCTGCTGTTGTGTCCTCAGGGTGCTCGTGCTCCCCGTGCTGCCTGTGCTGCGTGGCCTGCAGAGAGGCAGTGAGGGCAGCATGTGTTCATGATACTGTCAGGAAAGAGATGGCTGCTGTTGAAACATATTGTTGAGTGCAAGACACAGCCGTAAACACTTGGAAACTGTTGAACTTTGACACGTCAGAAGAAGAGTAGAAATTAATTTCTGTCAGGCTCAAACCTTATTTTTGGATTCCACTGTTCTGCTGCTGTAAACAAAGCACAAAATACACATTTTTATTAATCCATGGCCAAAAATAGTCCCAAAGAAATGCAATATTTATTTCTGTTTGACTAATATTTGCAAAGAACTGCAGTGTGCAGTCTGTTCAGGCAATTATTTAAAAACTTTAAAATATACAACGGTAGAAACAAAAAGGCTTGTGGCAGAGTGCCAGAGATGAAGATGGGACACTGGAGAGATATACAGTGGACAGATTGTAGTGGCAACCTCCACGCCTGAGAAAACAAATGTAGTTCCACCAATGACCACTTGAGGGTGGTCCCCCATTGACTGTCACGTTAAAAGGTCCAACCGTACAATGGAAATAAATCTTAACGGGTAGCAGCTCAGCTTGCAAGTTGCCCACCTCCGTTTCATCATTATGGTCTTTAATTGGATTAACTGGCAGTTATGGTTAATCCAAGTATGCATTCTTGTGGCATCATACTGTGACAATGTGTTTCTTTCCTCAATAGATTTTCAGCTGGTCTAGTTCTGAAATTCTGCAGCAGGCAGCACACAGTAGGAGCGTTCAGATGCAGACAGGAAGAGTTGGGCTTACTGGTTTGTTTGTTGGTCTGTCAATCATACGTTGCTTCCTTTTAGTGCTTGAATAAGCCACCACAATCATCTTCAAAACTGCTCTTCAGAAAAGAAAATAAGGTTTTATATACCGGTATATATTTTTATTAAGTATGATGCACTTGATTCTCTATCTGCATCCTACCTCAACAGTGAATCTCACAACAAAGGGTCAATGTTATTATTTTGCATCATCTACAAAGTGCATCAGATACAGGGACCTTTGGTGTAGTGATTGGATTTTTTGAGTGCTCTATGTAGAGGAGGCACATTCAGACACTCAAATAAAATGGCACAGAGTAGCTTCAGTGCTCTATAATATAAATAGGCAGTGATTTGGTCACAGCCTGTTCCCTCTGTGCAGAGTGGGTCGGAGCTGATTAAAAAAAAAATGCTTCACACAGGATCCTACAAAAGGAACATATGTAGAATAAAAACAGGAGAGTGGAAATATGTCACAAGAGATTTCAAGCCATCTATAATGTAGACATAAAGCTTGGGAATTTCTTCTCTGTGGTTATTGATTGACTGTATTGTAAAACTGGCACCCTGCAGTAATGATGATAGCATAGAGCAGCAGTGGAGAACACTGTCATATTCTCTTTTTTTTCCCCAACCCAGTTCTATATTTAGCCAAAAAGCCTGTGTTCTAAAACACAAATCTATGCAATTTGAACCTCACAGAATTCTTGCGTAAGGATAAAATAGAAGACAATAATAATACAATAAGCCAAGATAGCGGCATATATTGTTGTACATAATCTTCAACAGCATTGTCGTCTCCATAGATCTGGTCCCGTCTGCTACACTGTTGAGTCAATGCCTTGTATTAAATTTCATGTGTTTATTGTATATATCAAGATTAGAGTTCAAGCATTTGTGCAATACTCACAATCCCACAACAGTGTGCGCAATGTGATGACTCACAGCCAATTAAAGAATGCTGTCTGGGGAATCCAGGCAGTGCACAAGCTCATGTTTTCAGAAGCACAAGAAGAAGATACAAGAGCCACATCCACTCAGTAACTACAACTGATCAGTCAAATATTCAAATCCAATCTAGTCCTAACAAGTAGTTATCTTCAGTAATGTTATCAGTGTTGTATTACCTACTTACTGGGAAACGGTCAAGATAAATCAAATTGGAATGACATAAAAGCTTTAGTCTGTGTCTTTAAAAGACACGGCTAATCTCATTATCAGCAGGTTTCCAGGATGATAGAATGAGCTGTGTTGAATTAGCCTCTCAGTGTGCTGGTCCAAAGCTCCTGCACAAATGAGTGCACTGGCCTGGAAGAGGAGACATGTGAAGGTTTGCATTTCTCTGCACAAATAATAATCCAACGTTTGCATTTTTGGCACTTGGGCTAGCTGTTAGTGTGTGGAGTTTTTCAGTGGCTATTTCCGGACATCCAGCTTGTCAGACTGATGTATCGCAGCTCACATGTCACTTTATGTGCCCATTTTATATGTTAAGCATTTATTCACAGGGTACATGACTGTGTGCTGGGCTCTGAGCTTACAGTGTTCAGGAGCGCTGTGGATAAAGAGATCTAACACACACACATTTAGACTATAGAATACTAATGCTAGCCCCAGGCTAAGTGTACAGCTGTGTAGGAAATGTAGTTACCATTCCTTTAATGTACATTTAAATGTCTATGTAAAGTGAAAAAAGCAACAACATAATGCTGCATTCAGGGACTGAACATCTATATCAATTCCAGCCTGCCATCACCAGGAAATGAAATATGAGGTCCGTATTTCCAGGTCCCTGTATACATATCTGCTGCCCGCTTATCAGTAAGCTATGTGTATTGTTGGAGGGGAGGTGTTAAAAAAATAAAAATAAACTGAAGATAAATGTTAACCACATCTCTAAATCAACATGTTTGGCTGTATGGGTAGACACGTTGTGCTACCTCATTGTGCTGCCCCATGTGGCCAAATGTTTTACTGCATTGCGGTGATTGGAGGAAAGGTTAGTTGCTTCAATTGTGCTAAATGGATGGATGAATGTGTTGTTTGAGGTGGGACTTATCACCATGGTAGTCTTTTGAATGTATAAATAATTACGTTTAGATACCGTATTTACATATACTTTCATGACTGCTGCCCTCATATGGCCAACAAGGTGATTGCAGTGCAGTGAAATGCAGAAGATGCGACATTGAAGTAGAAGTTAAACTTTAACCATACTTTTAACTGGTGCTAAGTTATTCTTTAATCAAGATGAGTCAGAGGAGCAGAAGACAAAATGTAAGAGCTGTTCAAGCAAACTCCGTCTACTGAAAGGAGTGTTTTTTTTTTCAGTTCAGCAATAAAACTTGTGGAAGTAAAATGTGTTAGGGCTCCTAAAGTTTTTGCCTCAGTCATTCTGTTTGTCTAGTTGACTGAGGTCAGCACGGTTTAGGCCTATCAACATTGTCCATATGTGAGATGCAAGATAACAATTAAGATTCTTCTCTTAACGGACTTTGCGGGCATCGTATCCGCTCTCTCTGTGGCACAGATTCCATTTCATTGTGCTGTTTGCAAGACTGTAAATGAGGGAAACAACAATGCCTCAACTGCCTGGCAGAGCAATTTGTAAGACTCTGGGCCTCAGCCCAGAGTGCGAGCTGCTCAGTCAACACACTCAGCACTCTGAGATGTGCATTGTGTGGGTTTTTCCCTGCCTTGTCTTGTGCTGTGGAGCAGAAGTACTCTCTTCATATCCTGACATCACACAGTGTTTGTCCTGTCTGGAGTGGAAGACGAACAACTGTAGGGAAGGAAAAGAACAGCAACGGAGAGGAAGAGCAGGATGACAACAAAGGAATGGGAGAGTTATGTATAATAAATTGTGTAGAATTGAAGAAAAAAATGAACCGAGAATTTTTAAAAGAGTGTAGACAGGGAGATGGCGTGAGCGGCGATTGTTTGTGTGGGATGGCTACAGGGGGAAACTGACTGAAGTGACTGTGACTCACTGAGACCCCTTTATTCCAAACTGCTTTACTAATTGGATCAAATATATAGGAGGATCTCGGGCCAAACCTCGACAAAATCTCTCATAATGATACAAGGTAGTGCTGAAACATAATACTTCCGAGCCTCGGGCAATCTAAATGTTGAGCGCCTGCACAGCTTAGCGTCTGCTTCAGATACCGCCGATAGATGTGACCAAAACAAACATCACTCCGACTCTTAAAGACCGTATGAATCCTGCTAGAGTGGGATTTGGGCCGTATCTGGATATATCCGGATATCTCGGAGGTGGATCTCGCCGGAGTGGCTCAAATGTGGCTCAGGTCTGATTGCAAATCCGGCTAGCGAATCCCACTAGCGATGAGATACTTCTGGGTTCACAGGGACAGTGTCCGGGTCGCGTACCGTCGAACTACAACAGCTTTGCCCCAAGTTTATTTTCTACAGGGCTACAAAGGAATAAACTGCTTTTTTAAACCAAAACGAGCGACACAGGACAAAAAAAAAAGCATGAAGCTCTGTATATTACGAGGCGCCACCTAGTGGTTTGGAGGACAACAAACAAGCCGGATTAAGCCGGACTGAGCACAGACACGCGTGTGTGTGATAGCCAGATTTGAAAATAGGTCTGAATGTATCCAGCTTAAAGGCTATCTGGATTCAGTCCTACTCTAGCTGGATTGACTTTCTCCAGTGTGATGCCCCAGGAGGAGTTTGAAAAAGCTCAAGGACACGATGCAAAAAACATTAAATCAATGGCAGCAAAGGATTCAACTCATTTGCTTTGGGTTTAATAGATGAGCTCCATATTTATATGTTGAAAGTAGTTTTGTGTCTCTTTTATTTATTGAAACCAAGCGCTTGGCAAATGGGGATAAACAAAGGGGAGCGCCTGGCGAGGTTCAGCCGAGGCAGCATTTATCCGAGGCCGCAGAAGTGGGAGCTCCTCCACAGCAGCCAGCCGGCTTCCCCCCCTCACATGCACTGTATGCACAGTGAGGACAGATACAGCATGTGCACCTTCCATCATATTGGAATACCTCCTGTTGTAAATAATACATAGAACTTCAATGAAAAAGTAATAACCAATAGGCTACCTGAAAGTATGGCTTCAATGTACTGTGTTATTAGAACATCAAAGTCCAGGAGAAGAGTGCATGAATTATGAATTTGAACACACAATTTAATTTGTGCTGTGCATTAAATTATTCATATCGCCATTTTAAGCATTTGTGTGCACAAATCAATATATATTGCTGTTGATAAACCACAGAATAACAGCCATGTAGGTATAAAGTCACACTATATACCAAAGACCCAGACTGTTCCAGAGAACAGCCCCTTTTTTCCAGACTTTTGCCCTTAAAGACGCTCCATTGTGTCCACATAATGAAGGCTCACAAGTTAACATTTACATCAGCCGCTGTGCTGGAGTTTGGATTAAAAGCAGAAGCGTTCTTTTGTAAGCTGTCGCTGGCTGTTAAAGAAACTCTCCCAGTTTTTTGCCTCACAGTTGAAAAGGTCAGTCAGAGGAAATTAAAGATTTGGGCTTTACTGTGGGGGGAAAAAAAAATTCTACATTCTTTCGGGGTTATTGTGTGGCCTGGATCTTTCTCCATTGGGTAAGATGAGAAAATGGTCAGTCTGGTTTTTATCATTAATATCCCGCTCCTAATCATTTCTTGTCTATTTTCTATTTTTCTAGATTTTTGTTTGATGTAAACTTTTCTTACTGTCCTCCTGTACATCATCTGGTATGATACATCACTAGTAATTGTCCAATTTGTCAGATAATCAATAAAACTGGTGTCAAAACGCTGCTTGTTTCCTGGTTATAGGCGCCTATAGGTATTGATAATTATCAGTGTTTACAGTGCTCAGTGGATGTTAACTATCACCTCTACACTTTATTATATGCATGCACTTAATCAAAATACAGTTTAAATGTAATTTTTTTTTATCAGTCCCTGAAGGCCTCACTGACCTTTATCAGCCACTTCCCCTTTAATTGAAGCCCCGCCCACTCTGCAGCAGGATTCCGTTGCGTCACAGGTGTTTGACTGTCTGCGGGGAAACACCTGCTGCTCAGGTAAATATTCCCACTCGGGCCAGCTGTGTGGCTTCGGGATAGTTGAAGAAGGAGTGCTGCTGTGTTTCCCGCTGCTGCTCTCTCTGGACTTCCGTTTTAGTTTTCAGTTTCTGTTGTTTTTTTTGTCTGAAAACAACATTTCAGGACTGATCTGAAGGTTTTTTTTGACGCTTTCGGACAACAGAGACTTTTTTCCTTCAACTCACTGAGATGCTCTGAGCTCCCGCCTCTCTGACTTCACTCCAAGGTAAGCTGTGTTCTTTGTGTTTTTATTTGTCAGTGTTGAAGCTTTGTTTATGCACTTTTTTCAGTCAGGACGCGCGCTGCTCGTTTCTGTACTGATTGTAAACACGTGCTCGGTTCCTTGCTTGTGCTTCGGCGCATGCGTAGTGATTCTCCCGTGGTCTGTGCCACACTCTGTGACAGTCTGAAGCTCCAGCTCATGTTCTGATGGTCATCTGCTGCTTATCAACACTACACTGTTCATTACACATATGGAGTGTCTGCTCCAAGCCGTGGATCATTGATTCATTGATTGATTTTATGCAGTAAGTGAATAATAATCTGCAGCAGAGCCAGTGTGTGTGTTTTTTTAGCCCTGCTGCTGATAATCAGTTGTATTTTTCAGGCTTTTGGTTTCATCCATCTCTTCTCTTCAGTAGATTGTCCCGGCACTGGCAGCAGGAATGCGGTCTGTTTATTGTCATCCCCTCACAGTCTCTCCGCTGTGCTGAGCTTGGTGTTTGCTTGTGGGTAGTGACAACGTCAAACTGGATGTCAGACATCGACTTATTTTGTATTCGCACAACAGTTCTGTGAGTCGACCGCCGCTGAGTTATGGCTAGTCAGAGTTCTCCACCAGAAAACAAACAAACAAAAACATAACTAAAAAAATCAGGCAACTCTAAAACCTCTAAAAAATTATTTCCATTCATGTGTAATTACTCCAATCAGTATTCAGACAAAAAAAACAGTGTTCAGATGGTAAGTGTATGGAGGTAGTAATGGTATTAATCAACAGGAGTAATACTGGGCTAAATGGCTGTTTGTCTGTGCATGTTGCCCTGTGGTGGACTGGTGACCTGTCCAGGGTGTACCACACCTCTTGCCCGAAGATAGGCTCCCGGTGACCCTGTACTACAAGACAAAAGGAGGTTCAGAGGTAGATGGATGGATTGATGGATGATACCAGGCTAACAGATGGGACCATTTGGGGAATTAGACTAAATGTGTGTTTCTTTGGAGCTCACCATGTCAGAACGTTGTGACATGAGGACTCTGAATGGGAATACTTCTTCTCTGATTTGTTCTGAGAGGGAGTCGTACGTACGGCACACTCTGTGTTCTGCTTTCTGTATCTGAGCAGTTTCAGTGAAACTAATTGGTCAACTGGCAGTTAATCAGTGTAGTAATTACAGTAATGAAAATTGCATGCAAATAGGCAATGAGCAAAGCAAAATATAGTCTGAAGGCATTGCATAATAAAGCCTCCCTCTGTCGGTGAAGCATACCATATTGACAGATTGATTGAGTTGACTCTGCTGTTGGGTGTAAACAAACTGTGTCCTCTTGGTTGAGCAACACTCGTTTCATACATATTTTATTAAACTCGGAGGAACAGAATAAAGCAGCAAATCTTTGTGGAGCAGCACAGAAACTTCTTTTGTTGTTGTTAAAAGACTTCAGAAACTCTTTGAATTGTTGGTTCATTTTTGGGTTTTTCAATCATTTTGGAATTAGGATTTAATCCTTTTGTTTAAAAAAACATCTTACTGTTAACCCTTAGCTTTCAGGGCAGTAAACATCTGTGAAATCTGTTAAAGGGGCCACTGTACCAAATTTGTTTGAAGCTGGCCTTGTTTGGAGCTTATTACAGTCAAGTTCATAAATATTGAAGCAGTGGTAGGGTTTTTGGTGTTTGGCTCTTTGTACAGCACCACACTGAATTTTAAATGAAACACTCAAGATGTGAGCAATGTGAAAACTTTGTGCTTCCATTTAAGGGTTTTGACAAAAGCATTAACCTCTCTGCCATTGTAGCCCTTTCCATTTGTGGTGGCTCCTATACTGTATAATAGAACAAATGACTGACCAGCAGCTGCATGTCCAGGTGTGTCCTGTCTCCTCTTGCTCCTGAAACGGTCACCATGAGGTCTAAAGAGGTGTCTGTGTGTGTGTGGAGGCATCATTAGGCTGGAAAAAAACAAACCCATCAGAGAGAAGCAAAAACACTCAGAGCAGCACAACAAAGAGTGACAGCTACCCAAGAGTTTCTCCAAGCAGAGAACTAGGATGATACTTAACCTGATCCCAACCTAACAGAGCTGCTGTTCACTTACTAAAGATGAGACTGAAGGCTGGAAGAGCCACAGAGGAGCAGCTGCTGCTGCTGCTGCAGTAAAGGCCTGCAAAGCGTCTCGAGACGTGAGAGACTACAGGCAGTCATTGACTGTGAAGGATTTTTATTTTTTATTTTATTTTATTTTTATTTTTTTTATTTTAGATACTGTATTAATCCCAGAGGGAAATTCTTTACGGCTGCTGCCAAGCAGCGTCATATGACTAGCAAGGCGCGCCACAGGCTAGGGTGAAGTGTCTTGCCCAAGAACACACAACAGTGACTAGGGAGTTACTAGACAACCCTGCTATACCACTGCGCCACTGTTGTCCCCCAATTTTCATCCAAGTATTAAAAGCGATCCTTCAGAAATTATGTTTATTTCTTTATTTCTTTGATTATATAACGCGCCAAACATTTGACTTAAAGCAGAAACTCTTAACTGTGCTGACACCTTGAGTGTTTCATATCAGGTTTAATCATGTGGTGTACAGAGGAGATGTATCATTCTTTTGCCGGATGGGCGGACGGATTTTAGTTTACAATATTTAGTATACAATATGTCTGTATGAGTGATAGCAGAGCATGCAAATGCTTTATTTTGAAAAACCACAGAGAAAACTCAGCATCTGAAAACTAGTTTTTGTACGAGATGCAGTGAAAACAGCAAACATGCCTTTGTGAAAAACCCTCCAGAACCTCTCTGCCACTAAGATGACCACTGCAGTTCATCCTAATCTGACTACTTTCAGGCTGCGTTGTGCTCCTCCAACGCTAAATCAGATGTGACAACATCACATGAGTGCACCTACATCTGAGAATTTCGCTCCTGCTGCTCTGAGTTGACTTCACTTTTCCGAGTGGCATGAAGTGAGATGTGAAGATGATATACCGTATGATATGAAAACCCTGACAGGGACAGGAGCAGGACAGGAGTAACCGAAGACCCCCCCCCCCCCCCCCCCCCCCCCCCGGCCTGACAGCCAGGCTGTGGCATAATGTGGCTTGAAATACAGTACAGCCTGCTTTATTTTCAGGAGGCTCAGCTGCAGCTGCCACGTCCCCATATTTTCATCTGAAAATCTGAAAAATTAAACTGCAGTAGAGCTTCGGTAACATGTGACACTCCCTGAGTGCTGACAGTGTTGTTACAGAGAGACTGAAAAATAAGTCATAAATGAAGCGCCAAGATGGCATATTTGCACAGAGTATTATTTTTTCCATAAAAGCATTATTTTAAAAAAATCTGTTGAATGTGATGGTTTAATGTTGCGTACATCAACTCGATAGACTCACATCTGGAAACGTGTAAAGCAGATGGAGGGTGGTGCAACTAATTAGAAAACCCATTAAGTCATCTGTAATTATTCTGCTAATTGGTTCAAATTTGAATGAATTTTTAATTTTCAAAATACTAATTAAGGGGTAACATTTCTGCGTCCTCATGTAAATATACTTTTTACTGCTACTAAAATAGATGTCCTGGTGCATCATGTCACAACATGATGGATTAAACTTTGACCTTCTTGGTCACATAATATAAATATTTTATCTGAGATAAAACAAACAAAATGATGTTTGCATTCTGCCATTGATGTTTTTTTTAAGGTAGTGAGCAGCTAAATTCTGACTGTTTGTGGTGTAGTAGTAGTTGTAGTAGTTCTTCTGGTATACTAAATACACATTATGACCAAAAGTATGTGGACACATGTCCACTACAGCACGGGTTTGTAAAATCTGATGAAGGGTGATAAGGTCAGGGTTGGGGTGTGGGTCTCCAACACCAGACTGGGGTGATCATTTCTTCGAAACATTTTCAAATGGATTGTCCATGAAATGTAGCTTACTGCATACTGACTGATTGGTCATAGACAATCAATCAATAATTGGCAACTAAAATCAGGCTATATTGAAATGCCTCATGGTGTCCGCTTACTTTTGGTCACAAAGTCTAGTTAAGAGGTATGGGCATTGGAGTGCTGCCCGTAGACCGTCTGAGCCCCCAGACTTTTCAGGGCATCTTCAGCAGTGAACTAGATTTTGTGAAGACAGTCCTGCTGTTTGTCTTATGTGACAGTGACAGTTAAAGTAAAAAAAAAACAGACATAAAAGGATGTGATGATGTGAGTACAATGCAATGATGCGAGAACCTTTATCTTTTGTTTGCCCCACACTGAAAATAATCAGCGGCACAATCCTAATGAAGACAGTTGTTAGCGACATTTGTGTGCATTAAAACCATCGTCTAAGTACGTGATGTGCTGCAGACTGCAAGACCTTGAAATGACAGCAGGCCGAGATATTTCAATTATGTCTACATGCTGTAATACTGGAAGTGCTGCATAAATGAGTAGCTGTTTTCTAAGATAATGACTTGAGGTCCCTCAGGATCTGGCACAGTGTCTAGAAAATAATTATACTTTACATATTAGAGAGCTGAAACCAGGAACATGATGCATACAAAAACACAGTGTAATTGCAGTCAGTGACATCCCATGCTAGTTAATCTTAACTTGTGTTTTTTGAGGTTGTAATTCTCAAATACAAATGCCAGAAGTTGTTTTTTTTTTTCTTAAAAGAAGATGTCACACATAAATATGTGTTTTTTTGAAGCGTGTAATCAAAAGCATATACATCCTTTGTCGTTGTAAGTATGTTTTTGCTGGATGTGCAGGTCAGAGCCATGTTAATGGAAGAATATTGATTTGTTACCGTCGTCTCTCTCCGTCTTCGCGTTTTCCGCTTGTGTATACATCCATATACCTCATCTGCATGTTGTGCAGTCGAGTGTAACATCTCACATTGCAGCTCTGCTCCTTCTGACAGATTACCATCTATCGTTATGTTGTGATGAAAAGAGCAATGCTTAGATTTCACGTTGATGACATGCTGGAGGGCTTCTACGGAGTGGCTGTTCAGCATTTTCCCCCAGAGTGATGCTTCTTTTATCTCAGCAGAAACAGCACAAATTCATTAGGGCTATTGTCTATACAGTTGTTTCAACATGGCCCCACTTCACAGCGCAGCTAATGAATGTGTAAAAAAAAGGGAGTGATACATACTGTAGGGGCATAATGGGAAGGCATTATTGCCTTGGCAGCTGCACTGTAGGTCACGGAGGTCATGGAACCTGGTGTGATGGTGAATGTGTTCTTCGTCAGTCCTGCTTTGGGAGTTTGTGGATGTCCTGAAAGTCCAGCTCAAAATTCACATTCATTGATGCAGCTTTAGAGCAGATAATGAGTATTTACGTCATAGTTTTTTTGTTTTTTGTTAGTTCCCTGTTTCAAAAAGGGACAGAAGAGCTTAAAGAAATGATCTTTCCAGTTTGGTAGAAGTTGTCTTTAAGTGGCCTTAAAGCCAACCTCACCTACAAATGCATGTTGATCTAAACAAAAATAGATGCTAGCAAACCCATATAATGGCTTGGTGTCCACATACTATTGTCCATATAGTGAATTTAGTAGATGTCAAAAGAAGAATGAGTATTTTTTTCTCATATAGATTGCCAAATCCTTTCTTTCATATGGCATACGTAACTGCATCTTTAAGTCTCTAACCAATATCTTTGAAGAACCGTCTGTAATGTAAAATGTAGCAGAGCACTTTGAGTCATTTGTGCCCAATTCCTCTGTCTATACTCATCGACTGTATAAAGGAGATGTCTCCAGCAAACAAGTGCAGACACTTGATTGGATGCACCTGTTGATGGTTTTGTACATCTCATCCCGGATGGCTTCAGGCTATTTTTGAGGCACGCTTGGCTTCACAGCAGGATGGAGTTCTCTGCCAGATATTCACAGTGTTCACTCTGCTGTAAAGGTTGCTCTATTGTGTTGAAATCTGGCCACTGTATTTGGTATTTTAAAGCTGCTGTCAATTAGCTGGAATGCTATGACGCAGTATAATGTGCTGCTGGATGTGTTGCGGTGTGCTCATGAAGGAATGAACCTATCCAGCAGTGGTCTGTATGGACAGAAAGCCATTAAAAGATGAAATACTCCATTTAATCACAACAACTACCGACATGGGTGTTTGACCCCAGGCAGCGGGTCTCTGTGGCTTTTTGTGTTTCACTTTACATCTCCAACAGAGATTTGTCACATCAGCTTACAGTTTTTCCATCTCATGCTCATTGTAGCATCTTCTTGCTCTAGTTGCTCAAGATTGGAACCAGCAGGTTCAGTGAGATGTTTAATTCAGAGGTGTCATGAGCTTTTATTTGGGTTCTTGAGGTCTTCATTTGTCCACGTTGAAGTAGCCGGCTGCTCTTCTGTTTTTCTGCGGACAGTTGTTTTTGCTTGATCGTGCTCTATTTTCTGTAAAAACACCATATAGCCTTGGAGGGTGATGGTTTAGTCTACACTACATCTGGCCCAGAAAGTGACAAAAGCTGCCACTTGCATGTACTTCACCTCAGCTGCTTTTGACAAGCAGCGGAATTTTAAATTGCTTTATTGCTCGAAGGAGCTGCCATTGGTAGGAATTAAGAATTAATATTAAGTGTACCTAAATCAAGAGAGCACATATATTCATGCTTGTCTTGATTGCTTCAGAGGAGATGTGCTTGTGTCTGGATGTGTGTGTGTGTGTGGAGCTCTCAGTGCTGCCTCTGCACCTCTGCTGAAGGCTGTGAGGGTTTCAGAGCTCAGGATAATTGGAGACTTTGTCCCTAAAGGTGAATCTGACATGTATGTGACATTTTGAAGGACTGCAGTGGTGCTAGGAGTAGAAAGTCATCACACAGGGTGACTGCTGGCACCACCGGCTCACAGCGACAGGCCATGTTGGCTCCGTTTCAAAAACCATCTAGTAAGTAGGGCTGCAGCATTTTTATCATTGATGAAGTCATTTAGTCTATAAGTGAGAAAATAATATTTAGAATATCAGTACCCTTCATTTGTTGAGATCAATACCACTGAAACATTCAGTTTATAGTCAAAAAATGTAGTTTTCCCTAAAGCTGAGTTATTTTTTTGTGCATTTTCTATGTGAGCTAATTGCTTAGATAGCTTGCTGCATATTGAATCACACTCATATTAGTGTCTGTGTGCCTTTGTTGTGGCCTTGAACAAAAAGTTCACCTAACACATTAAATATCAGACCTTAAGAAGGTGTGAAAGCAGCAGACCTCATTATTACTCATTAGATGTACTTGTTGTAACTGCATTATCATACTCAGAACATTAACAGTGCCCTGCGTGATAAAACATTTGATTTCTTAATGAGACGGACTTCTACATCAGTAATAATGAGCAGTGAGACCAACATGAGATACTCATTACATTCAGAAAGGAGACTTTTACTACCACAGTAAGGATGACTGATGTAACCAAAAGGTTATATGATTTATTTATTTATTTTTATGTCGAGTGCATGATGGAGTTTCTTCATGGTGGAGGTGGAGATTCTATTGGAGACAATGGAATACTGTGACCAGCAAAGAACAACTAGCCAGGCTATTATCCATTTAAACACTGCCACAATGAGAGAATGGCAGCGCTGTAAAGGCTTGTTACTTGTTTGTAAGTAAGTAAAAAATCTTGTTTTTAATGCTCAGTTAATGAGTTGCTGCAGAGAGGAAGTAGCATCATAATGCAAGAACACCTGTTCATATGGTCAAGTCTTCACTATCTGTAGAGTGTGTCTGAAAGCCGGGTATTATAGCTGTCAAGTCTGAAAGACAAGATGATATAATTCAATATGTTATCCGAGTTATTGTCACCTGAGAAAAAGCCCGAATGATGAGCTTTTCTTCTTCTCTTAATGTCATGTCAAGTTAACCCCCTTTGTTTTTTTTTCATGGCTAACACGAGCACAATGCGTGCGCTGACTGCACCGCTTCTCCCTGCTGGTGCTGCGAGACGACACAAGAAGCTCATATCTCACAAATGTCAGTTTGCACGTCGCAAAAACAAATATGAAATGAATTAAAACATCTCACACGGCCTGAATTTAAGCTTTAATAATACAACATAGCTTTTTTATTATACATTCTTTACATCTGGTTCCACGTCAGATTTCATTTTTAAATGTATTCATAGATCTCATGCATACTGAGATGGGCTTCTCAGCTCAGAGTCATCTCATCTCTGCGCTGCCACGCCACTGATCCTCATATCTGATGTCCCCCTCCTGAGCAGAGCTCTCCTCTCCTCCTGTCCTTATTCACTGATTCAGTCAGAAAGTAGGTTAAGGAATAATATGTCAGAATATCTATAAATGTTTGAGAGAATTGCTTTAAAGCAGAAATATTTTTTTTGCGTGACAATGGGGGAAAATGCAGCATAAAGAGTGTTTGTGGAAATGTCTCGCTTATTGTCGAGCTAACCAGCCTGCTGCTTAACTCTTTTGGCCCTCACAGCTCTAATAGGTTTGCTTTCCACCACAGCAGGCAGCTGTTTGTGGCAACAAAGCAGGAAAAAAACCCACTGCACGCAGTGCTTGCTCAGCACCACACTGCAGACAGATGCAGTTGGTGATGAACTGGTGAACATAAGGGAGCATTTAGCAGCTAAAAAGACAGATATTTCCCAGGGCAATTAGAGGAGACTAAAAAACACAGAGCGAGTGTGAGCGCCGGATCATAATCGTCCTGTGGCAGAACTGTAAATACATAAAAGAATTGCTTTGCAGGCTGTATAAATAATAAACGTATCCATTGTATACACACGGTCTGTGTTACAACACCTTTGAGTTTCTTATGGGAAGCCAAGTATCAGAGCATTAAATGAGAAAAAGACTGTGATATGAGTGAGGCCCAGTGCTCAATGGCAACATGTAAAAGTCCAGTCAGTCCTCACCAAAACCTCATATGAGGTCAATATTTTAGTCCTTTAAAACATGAAGTATTTTCATTTTGTCTCTGGCTGCATCTCTATTTATAGGGCGGGATTTATGGCCATGGTAGCTGAACATGGCGACAGTAGAAGGGTTTACCTTGTAAAATGTGCTTAATGATGTAAATGCATGTGTTTTAAGAGCCTGGCCAGTCACACCTATTCACTTGACACCAATTCTCTCCATGAAATGGGTCCGGAATCCCTCCCCTTCACAGCCAGTTCCACTCTGTGCAAACTGAATCACACTAATCATCATCGTTTATATCTAACATAGGTCAGGCTTTATGTGATGACTTAGTGCTTGCCTCATTCAGAAATAATTGCAGACTTGCTAATAACACCTTGGATTTGAACTACTCCACTGCACGTGGTTTCAGATGTCCTTGGTGACACTATGTCACATGCTGTGTTTGTTTGTTGTATCCAAATTCATCCAGATGAATTTAAGCTGTGTCCACTGTGTCCTTTGTATGGAGGTATTGTGATGGCTGGCCCGGATAGTGTTTGAAAACATAACATAAGCATAAGCATTAGAAACTAACCAGTAGTTTCTAACGCTTAACTCAAATGACTGAACATGAAATTCAACAGCTCCCGGTCACAGACCAAGGTCCACTGCACTTGTTGTGCCCCTGCTTACCTCGACCTACCTCCTAATGCAGAGCTTAGTGGCTAAACCGGTCCCATGACATTAGCCCATACACCCGTTTGTTTAGTTTGGGCCATAAAGCATGTATACTGTACTAGAATGTGTCCTATATCATCAATGATATATGGCATTAAGAATCGGCATGTGTCTGTGAAAACGATGACCCACCAACGTAGTGTCAATTCTTAGCAAGATCAACCAGGTTTGTTTTTTTTCTAGCATGCATCCCTGGCCTTTTTGTTGGCTTTTCTTTACTTACACACTACTAATCCTGTCTCCTCTACTTGGCATCAGATGACACCAGTGACTCAGACCTGGTTCCTGCCGCAAGCGGAGACTGAGTAGCTTATCCAGTGATCTCAGTTTCAATGCAGCAGTTGTGATAATATTGCTCCCATTATATTGAACAGTCTCTCGCCTAACACTCTTTTTTTTCACATTCTTTTAATGATTTCAGTTCATACTTAAAGTTAAAGTTAAGTTATAGAAAATAACTATATTTTTCTAATGCATGGCTTACTGGGAAGAGATCCTTTGTCCTTGGAAAGGTATTGTGAGGACATATAAGCAGACTGATGCTTTGAGTTCATTGCTCCTAGACACTTGGCTCTTTCTTTCTTTCTTTACAGCATTGGAGACATTTTATCCATTAAGTTTCATGGTACGTGCATGTTTGTGAGGAGATAAAAGTGTTTGTGGGAGAAACATTCTTTCATCCTGAACTCTAGCTGCTAATCATATGCACAAGGTCTATTTCCATGAAAATGGAAACTGAAATATGAACCTGAGTTGCCACTCTGAAAAACTCTGTCAGTCATCATTAATTTCTATACTACCGAGGCTTGGAGTTATAATGGCTATACGGCAGGATAAATCCTGTGCACACTTTGTCTGCAATAAGAATTTAGAAGCATGAGTGCAGATTTATCATGTTGACTTTTTTGCTCTCTGTGGTATTTCTTGCTGGCAGTCACAGCTTTCTGAAGCAGCCAGGCACCATCTCGAAATCTGGAGGTTAGGGGAAGACCATTAATTCAATGAATTTGGTTAATTAGCCTCCCGCATCATGCCAAACCCTTAATAAAATACCCAGGGACTTACAGTCAGAGGTTGCTAATAACTTTCCTTTGCAGCCTTGCCCCATTTAAAAGCAGGATTTGTTATGTTTTTAGTGGTGTGTGTGTGTGGTGGGCTGTTGATGATGCTTCGTTTAGTGAAGGATCGTGAAGGTTTGACAGATGTTCTTACTGGAAAAAGAGAGCTGCTGTGTCAAGGTGATTCCATATAATAAATACCATCTGTTCTTATACATCTGGAGAAAATCTGGAGGGTTAAATTCTTAATGCATGCTCCCATACAGACCTCAATCCAGAGCAAGCTGGTAGTACAAACTAACCATAATATCCTTTGCATTTCTAGCAGATGTAGCGTTGAAGGGGGGAAAAAAAATCCTTGAACCTCAACCTTGAAAACACCAACTGTCAGCCTGACATGAAGAAGAGTGTTTTTAATGGAAGAAAAAATCAGATAAAATTTAGTCCAACATGTTTGTCTAACGGTGAAACACAGGACATGTACGTGTACATGAAACTCCACTTACCGAGCCGCAGCAACATAGAAGATTTCGACCTGTTATGTCTCACTCGAGGCGAACATGTGGCTGAATGTGGCATTTAAGGAGGCTTTTTTTTAAAAAAAAAAAAAACTACCAATTACACTGGCAAAGCTCATATTATATACAAGTAGTGGTAGAATCGTAGTCCTTATGTTATTTTTCTTATCTCATTAAAAGTCAGATTCAAAACAAGGAACATCTAAAAATACACTGTAGTTAGGTTTTAATTAATCCAACTCACAGTGCAGACATCATTAACTGTACACTACATTTCTCTGAGTATTCTACTGTAAAAAAAAAAAAAAAAAGAAGAAAAAAAAGCTGAAAAGATTATTTTATTTGCAATTTCAACACATTATACAAGGAAAACTGCTTTTAGGTAGTCACCATTTCCACAGCAAGCAAGTTTGCACTTCTCTGAACAGGTGGAGATGCAACCAGTGAAGTGTGCACATGTGATCTGTTCTTACTGACCTACTGACCTAATGACCTCATGTTACCTTCTCCTGGTGAGGACAGGCTGCACTTTCAAGGCCTTGCACAGCTGCTTGTACTTGAAGTTTTTGTTTAGGTCTTCCTCTTTGTGTATTTGTGTATATATGTAGTTTCTATTAATACATTTGCATAAGGTTGTGTTCGGAGTGATACCCAGAGTGGTTTTGTAAATAAACATACCAATGACTGAGGCGATCGGGCATGTAGAGACGTCCCGTTACCTTTACAGTGTGGTGAGTGAGGGGACCATGGTTAGTAATGAGTCTTGGAGCCTCAATGTAAACACTACTCAGCATGTGAAGGCAGTGAGCAGAAGCATTCATATATAGCAGATCAGCATATTCAACAGCAGGCAAAAAGGCTGTTTCCACTAATATCAGCTTCATACAAAAGGAAAAGCAAACCTCGATTCTGTTCTGTGACAACACAAAGCCAGTTAAGGTATTAAAGACCTGACACTAGTGTAAATTGTCTTAGTTGAACCTTTGCCTGCCATTTGTGTAGAGTACAACTTCTTAGGCTCTAATATGCACCTTTTTTATATAAACTCGTCCCTTTGTTGCTCCTGTGTCTCGCTGTAGTACAAAAAGTATAGCTGACTACAGAGATGTGCTGCAGCTCCTCTGTGACCTTTTATCAACTGTACAGAGCAGAAGTGATTTTTTTTTTCCTTTTTTTTGTTCTCTGCCAGAAATTTCAGCACCTTTAGATTTCAAATGAAGTAAGTTTGAGTCACTGGGGTTGATCAACAACCCTGTCACATCCCAGCAGCTCTGCCTTAAAGCCATAAAGCAAAAGATTGCCCAGTATCACAATAGAGCCTTTTTTGTTTTTTTGAACCACAGCCTGCAATCCTGCCGTTGTTTCAGATGCTATTGTTGTCTTCCACACTGAGGATTCTCCTGGGAGTCTTTACTACCATCTTAAATGCGGTGCAGTTACTTTGAAAACTCGGGGGACTTTTTGTGAGACCGTCACTTCAGCGCCTGAGGCTCAGCAGCATGGTAACAAAAAGGTGGGATGCATCTTACCCAGAATGCTTTGCTGTCACTTCTAATTCCATTGCATCCTTTGCACTAACAACCGATGTGCAAGTCTGAGAAAACCTGTCTCACACACAGGATTTATAAACTAAAAACTCATTTGAAATAAGTTTTTTATCTTCTATCATTTTCAATCATGGCGCCTGCTTGAGGGCGAGTTCCATTTAAAATCTTTGCTCCCTCTTGTTCCCCTGCTCTGAAACTGGCCACATATATTAGGAATTGTGCCACACATTATTATTTGCCAATGGGAGGCAGAGGATGTTGAAAGGTGGGTCCAACAGGAAAAAAACAGACATGTTGGAGATGAGCGGACCTGAAAACTTAATAACACCGTTCTATTCCTTTTGGCAGATCTATATTTGTATAACCCAATAATCGCAGCATCCATGTGTGAAGGCACTCACTGACTGCCTCAGTTTAACAGGCTCCACAGCAGGCATATTGGGTGTTGGTCAGACGCCTGCAGGCTGCTAATGATTAATGAATTCGATCACTGTCTTTCTGGGACTGTGGTCGCACAGACTGAAGCCGTCTGTCAGCGTGTCGCTGCAGAATTATGGTAAAATATGTTCTGAAGGTTCTGTGCAGAGAGACCTCATAAAGAAAGGCAATCCTGCGTTGGTGATGAATCAAAAGCAAAAAAACAAAAACTTCTTTGCTTATTATGGAGATAAAAATAAACTGAAGCTGTGAGCATCTCACATTCTGAAATTTTGGCATCAGAGCTTTGATATAACTTTTTATATCATATATATATAGCTTTTATATAACTGCAGCTTGTGACTTGGATTTTATGTTATTCATATTGATTCATTTGTCCTGTCAGGGGTGGAACGGTTCACAGAATCCACGGTTTGGTTTGTATCACGGTTTTAAGGTTTTCAGTTCAGTCAGGTTTACAGTGTTGTGGTTTTTTTCTACTTTTTTAACACTCTGAAAATATCATAGATCAGCATAAAATATATAGTCTAATTATCCAACATTTACCATATTTAAGAATCGGTTATCACATCGTATTGCTGCTGTTGCCCCTCTGAAGCTTCCCGTCTGTCACTACTTGTGCTTCAGAGAGATGCTCCAGTGTTGGCAACTCCTCAGAAAGAAAAGTAGTCCCACTAAATGACATCATTGCATAATTTGCATAATTGAAAGTGTTTAAACTACCACTCTTTTTGTTTTTTGAATAAAATATACTATGTACATCCTGCTCTGTAAGCCATGACGGGACCAGCAGCAGCTTGGCGCCTGATTGGACCACAGAGTGGTGTGGGTCTCCTTTCTGCTCTGACTGCAGCTGAGTCTGCTGCGTGAAACTGCTGTGAGTAGTAGGAGCTCGCGGTCGCACCCGCTGCTCATTGAGGACAGTAACTGCAGAACAATACGTGCTTTCATGTCAGTCTCCAAGTCACCAGATTTAACTCATGCTCTGAACCGTCCCATGTCTACAAGGAATACAAACCCTGATTTTAACCCCTAAACATTTACCTCCCATTTTAGTTCAGATCTCTGTGGCTTTACAGCAGTGTGTGTGCTTTTAAATGTTGTACAGTATGAAGAAGAAGTGACATAAAGTCACTAGAGCAGACATAAAATAGTAATAACATTTGCAATATATAGTATATTTTCTGTAGTACAGATTCCCCACCCTTCCTCTGTAGTGAAGTGCAGCTAAGCACAGAGGAAACAAAGAGAATTGCATAGTGTATAACTTTTGTAGACGCTCTCTGGATTTGACTTCTTCAGGCTACTGAGGCCTTGTAGTGACCTTTTGATGAACTGACAACACAGATTGTGGAATTTTACTCCATCTTGAGTATTTTGCATATTCTCTCTCTCTTTTCCAACTGAGACATTTTTAGCATTATCAGTATTTTGGGGGATTTACCAATGGAGAAAAAATTATTAGAACCCTATAAAAATACCATTCTTTTTCAAATATGTCCCACATGCCTGCAGTTTATTAGAGCAAAAACATATTTAGTATTTCCCCTGAGAAAGCCTTGAATACTTCGCATGAGTAAGAGGTTGTTTTGTTGTTGACTTCAATGTACTAAAAACCAGGGTCCATGCTAGGAGACCATCAAATCTAAAAGAGTGGGAGAGAACAATAGGCTGGGCTTCCCCAGAAGGCTCAAACTTGTTTGACTCACACTGTCATTAAACAAAAATGATCCAGTGGACAGGGCTGCATGGCCAAAACTCATCTTAGATTCTGTTTAAATGCAGAAATATGCACAAATATTACACCAGCAACTTTTTCTAGACAGTGAATTAAATGTTTGAAACAAGGCAGCTGTGTTACATGTTCAAAAGAGTCCACCAACAATGGATACTAGTGGAAAAGAAGTTTTGTTATGCATTTTAACAGCAAACTGATTTAGTGCTCACATGGTTGCTTGGACTCGGTCTGACCCGTTTGTGTCTTCACCTCACACACACACTGATAGAACACTGATCAGTGTAATTATTGGTACAGGATGGAAGCCACAGCACTGTAATAAACCGAACGGATGAAACACAAAACATCCATCTGATCCTGATTTCTGCAACTGACCCACAACAGATAGGTTCAACTGAAATATTTCAGGGTTTAAAAACAGGGAAGTGTGGCTGCTCCTGCCTTTATTTTCACTGTTAGATAAAGAAATGGAACCATGAGCACATTTGTTAAGCAGATAACGGCGCAGGATTAGTTCAGTTTCATTGAGCAGCCACTGAGTGATTTAAAATTGTGTTTGGCAATCTGAAAAAGTGTAAAATATCAGTGCCCTACAGAAATGTCACACACAGTTATAAGGCCACCATCGCACTGTTGTGGAATTTTAATTAGTTTATGATCTGCAGGCTTTATTTTATGCTCGAAGGCATGAAAAACTCACACACCTTCTCCCTGTTTTAGAACAATTTTCTGTTGAATATGTTATCTTTTCTCTGCAGCCTGTTTTTATTTATTCTGTTGCACTACTTTAACATGACTATAGTTTGTTTATTCAACTTCAAAATGGATCTCTAAATAAGTAAAAATTGCTTTAGCACTTTTTAGCGTCAGTTTGTAATAGTTTTTTAGTCACATTTTGTAGTAACTTCACTACAGATGTGACTTTTTTCGATGACCAATATGTCTTAAGGCACCATTGTAAAATAGAAGTGTCTCGTCAATATTAACATAGTTGCACAAGTTCAAAAGAGAAATTGATTAGAAGGGACTGAATGGTGGACAGTCTCCCTGCCAGTGACAGTAATTGCCTGCTGCATTCTTTATGCATCAAGAGGACTGTCATTTAATGAGTAGAAAGCATCTTAAATAAACTGCTATAAACAAAAGCAGCAGTAGACTCTGCAGTGCCGTAAATACTGCTGCACTCCAGTATAATTGGTCCTGTCAAATTATTACTTTGATGCTGAAAACCTTGATTATCAGTAAACAGAGCAAACACCCAAACACTGGGCTTCAACAGATATTGCTCCCATGCCAAAATATTATGTTTTAACCGGAGAGAGGTGTGAAAGGAAAGTAACCAGAGACGGCCTTTCCCATGTCATAACAGATTAGTCCGCACGCAGCCCAACCTCCTCAAACACCCACACACACTCTGCTTCTCTCAGATCAAATTTATATTCCCTGGTTTCTTATATGCGGTGAAATTGTGCTTTGGAGAGTTCTTAGCTGTTGAGGAATCATGAAGCTGCACTAAAACACGGCAGTTGAAAAACATGTTTTTATATTCCTGAAAATAAATACGGCTTCTTGTGTCCTCCATAGACGGGAAAGCCGCTGGTATATGTTCACCTTTGTCTGAAGTAAAATGGGATTGCACTGAGGGATGGTTGCACTGCATTCAGAGTCTGATGGCGTTTCATATTACCTGATGTAGACTCCATTTTAAACAATGAAAGATGACAAAGTAGAAGCACACTCACACTGCTCAGCAGTGCTGTCTTAAGTTCAACATTGCTTTTGTCAATTGCAATGTTAACAACTGACTCTAATAATTATCATTAATTGATGCCTTTTATTGAGTGAGCTATTCCTTATTGTTTAGCTTTTTGACACCCTTTTTTCCTATTGTAGTGAATCTTTTTGTAAAAGTAAGTATACTTTATGTTTGATACTTGTTTACAAGCTGTTGTTTTTTTGTTGTTTTTATTGTGTAACATACCTCTTTTTGACACCGACATAGTTGACTTACCAAAACTGGTTGGTGGTCCTGTTTCACGCTCAAGTGCAGCATCCAAGTTCATTAGTGCACTGCAAGTTGCCACTCATATCACTGTAAATGCAGTAAAGATATCATGTTTAAGTACACAGAGCCAAACGCTTGTGGACACCATTATTCTGGTTTTCCCGTGCAGGCATTTGTAGGTCTGCTTAAGGGCGATGAGGTCCATAGTGACAGATACTTCTTCCACAGCAAACTGGGAAGATCATTTCATTCAAATAAGAGTCAACCAAGTCACAAAGTTGTTATCTAAATCCTCTAAAGCTAGTCAATGTATGGAAGTAGGGTACAGTCTATAACATGTCAGAATACATAGATCAATCATAGACACCGCCCACTGTTCTACATCGGTTGTAGAGGTGGTGGTGCTGATGACGATAATGGACATAACGGTTATGTACTTGAGAGGAATCTGTAGAGGACTTACATTTGCTGCATGATCCGGCTCCCCTCTAATCAGTCAAGTGTAAACATACAGAGCTTATATTCTTTCTTAATGGCAGCCAGCAAACTGCTAATCATTATTGGCATAGTTTTCTGCCTCAATGCTTCAGCTGATGCCTATAAAAGTAACCTTATGAGCCCACTGTGTACCTGGGAAGCTGTTGTATAATTTATACTTGGAATGCTGGCTTTCTATGTTTCTGTCTACAGTCTGTGTTGCATTCACCATGCACCGACTGTATGCAGCTTGTGAAATTGTTGTATGATGCATGTAATCATGATGCATGCATACATGTGTCTTCTGATTCCTTCTGTCTCTCCACACACTGAAGCATTTGCCCCCGTTTGATCCTGGTTCTGCTCTTCCTGCCTAACTGAGACTTTCTAATTGCCATTTTAAACTTTTGTTTTCACTTTTGGTGCAAAGTGAGGTCCTCTGAGATCTGTGTAATTGCTGCACAGTTACCTAATAATAAGGATAATAATGCAAGTCCCCCTTTTTAATGAATTGAGAGACATTCTAGTCTTCTGCATGCATGCTAAGATGTGTTAGGAGAGCTGTCCGTGGTGCTGACCAGGGTGCCACACTCTACAGCAGGTTAGCTGAGATTCCAGCTGTTCACTTTTCACATAATTAACCTCTAAGCATATTTTTTCTTTCACATCCTGTCACATTTTTAATCGCTGTGGGCTCTTTTTACACTGCAATATAAAGTCTATGGAAATGGCACTGCTGTGGCTAGAAGTAGATGTGTTTTCGCAGTGTAATACAGTTATAAAGACAATTCAAAGAAACAGAAAATGTGCCTACATTTGACCAATCTTGGGAGAAAATGGGAGCTCCACAGAGACATATGACAGATAAGTGTATCATGGCTTCCTAATAACATACGTTTTATTATTGAGTCACATAGACTGTGATGATTTTAAAGGTAGGGTAGGAAATTTCGTTCTGTTGCACTTTTTGTTAAATTAGTGTAACTTCACTTTACAATCTGATAGCAACCAATTAGTTCTGCAGTTTCGAAGAAAATGAATCATCTGTGGAAGCTATAAAACACTAAAAACATCAGCCAATCCTCCGGGTGGACCCTGTGTGGAGTATCGGCTGGTTGTCACTCTCTTCCTGCTCTGCGTGCACCAGAGAGGTACGTGCATGATGGCCGAAGTCACAGACCGCAGCTCGTCTTCAGGTGATGCGCGTCCATGTGATTGGGAGGCGTGGCTTCGAGGTGGGCTCCGAGAGAAAGGGGCATGTGTTTACTTTCGAAATCTGGCTGACTCTCACTGAGTTTTTAAAATCTCCTACTTCACGGTTGGATTTCAAAGTGTAATGAAATACTTTTAGGTTAGACTGTAGGAGTAGCTGTAACCTCACCTTGTACCACCAGTAACACCAGCATCATTTTTTCCTTTTCTCTCTAATAAATTTGAGACTTTTAAAATAAATAAATAAAATTAGTTTTGCCAAGGCTTACACCGGGAAAATTAATTCAAGCGCACTCATTCTATCATCATAAAAAAATCCAGCTAACAAAATCACGCACAGCACCATCAGTCTATTTGACAAAATGATGAGATTAATCATCAGGCGCTCGCCTGTTTGGAGTTCGTCCAGATGCCCAGTTAACCTTGGTTAGATATGTTTTTTACATGTGCGCACAAAGTTAGTCTACCTAGCAAGGTCAGTGAGCTGATCCACTCGACCCCATACCCCTCACTCTGATACTTTTATTTTTGACATGTTGGTAATGTTGTGCACAGCAGTGTTAGTTACACATCTACTTACAGAGGGCAGGAGCAGTAGGCGTTTCCCTATGGATGCAACAGAACCCCTGTTTAGTATGAAAGCAAGCCTCTACATTTTAGAAACCTGACAAAAAGTGGTGAAGGTCAAACAGAAAAGCCTATTTTCCAGTCTTATTGTGAAGCAGGTACATGTTATCTGTGCACAGAATCTCTCTGTGGATGCTTTTGTGTCTTAGAGGAACGTCCAATTACAACATTTCATTTTGCTGTGTGACCTAATTCTGTCACAAGCATTCCGTTATAGACAGTTGTGGTTAGGAATGTTAAAAGTGGTCCAATAAGCAGCCTCTTTTATCCATTTAGATTCTTTCTTTTTCTAGTCAAAGCCTCTTTGAAAACATCTACAATTACAGTTTTGTTTTTCTTTGTTTAAAAAAAAAGTTTGCCTTCTTTTAAATGTGTAAATGTTTGAAGGAAAGTGAACCAGAGTCGATTTTCAGTGTAGAAACCTGCAGTATAACTGTGAATAATTAGAGATGCCCTGCTCGCTGAGTGTACTGCAGACTGATGTCTCACCAGCCTTTACTTACTACAGTGCTGTGACATCAGTAAGTGGTGTGTGCCCTTGGCACCCTTTAAATAATGTAAAGACTACAAAAATATTTCTCTGTATGCAAACATCTTCTAAAGAGGCGGTGTGTCTGCTGTGGTTTCATGGCTTATGGCTGATCTGTGTGGAATGGAGTGAGTGAGTGCCCATGTCAGGGGAAAAAAAAATATCTCCCAGGCCGTGAGTCATCTCTGTTTTTGTCTTAGCTGGTGGTTGGTTGTTAGTCAGCTTGCTAAGCTTTGTAATGATAGAACTGGAGTGGCATATAAGTAGACTGGCTCTGGATTAATTACAGTAATATTTTAGCATACATATTGTAACCTCCTTATATTTTTTTTAGCATTTTTTCTATTCCTGCATTACCTCTCTGATCGAGTGAGACACACTTTTATGTTCCTTTTGTGGACACAGTGTAATGAGGGGACAGAATGAAGAGCAGATTATTTAAATAAAATGGGTTAGAAATGACACTTGTTTTGTTTCTGTGTGTGAGAAACAAACAGTGGAGGTGAAGGAGAGTCATGTAATCTATACACAGATCTTTAAAGTTATTGGATTAAAAAACTGAGCTTTTACAGGTTATTAATCACCTAGTTGGGTAGGTTGTTGACGATCGCAGATTACAGCCTACTTATGACCTATTACCTTTTTCATTTTGTTATATTGTTTTGGATTGTTGCAACAATAATAATATATATTTCCATAAAGTAAATGTATCCACTCCTGTGTTCATAAAAGTATTAAAACTTGACAAATATGCCTATAAGGTACATTTGGAACATTAAGGTAGAATTCTTCCAACAAATATAATGTGTGATTAATAATTATGAGTTTTTTGTGACTGCTCAAAATGCCCCCCAGTCAGCTCTGTCGTCATACACAGTGTTCAGTCCTCAGGACTATAGATTTCCTTTGCCTCATTATTTACTTGTGAAGTGCCTTTAGTTTCCCCCTTAGGTTGTTTCTTGGCTGTGTTATTAATCTTAATCTGCATTGCCAGAAGCCATAGAAAAAAAAACATTTCTTATTTTTCATGTAACTGCACCCCTTCACACTGACCAGAATACATATTCAGACAAATTGGTCTCACAGCCCTGAAACTGTACATCAGGGTGGAGCGCATGAGTCAAGAATGTTACAGCTCAAATTTAATCAAAATATTGAACCGAAGAAGCTGAATACTCTTCTTTCCCCTCTCCAATTTGTGAGTAATTATGCTGCCAAATAAATAGCTTACTATTGATAATAAATAAACACAGTCCTTTCATCTATGTCATCCTCTTTTCTCTGCGTTTCACACTGGAATCATTGCAGAATTGATTTTAAAGTTTCAGTGATTACTGGGCTCAGCAGCATCAAGCTGTTTACTGCTTGTCTCTTTATAAACTAGCGTGCTGCTGTAATTCTATGTGATATAGCTTGCAAGTTTCTGTTGCTTGAAAATTGAGGCAGAAATAAAATTCAATCCTTTTAAACACTTACAAACCAGCTTCTGGACCCATTCCACCAGCTGTCATATTTCATGTGCAGCTGCAATAGAGTGTCGGAGTGAAATAAACTTTTCTTCAATCGCAGCAGATGGCTAATTTTGGTGTCAGCTCATCAGAAATCAAGAAAACACTCTGCTTATAAACCACTGCCGAACAGCCGGAGGAAAGCTAGCTGTTAAGAAGGAAACAGTGAGGTATTTTTCAGGCAGCAACATTTTAACCTGGAATGATTTTTTTCAAATTGGTTTATTTATGCTGTCTGGATTTTTTTGTGTGTGTTATTGCTGCCTTTCCAGCTTAGGGCAACAGTTCATGACAAGTTCTTTGGAGTAAGTTAAAGGGCTTTTTTAGAAATATAAGCAAGTTATCCAGCAATATTGATGGAGATTCACAGCAGACATGTGGTTCAGGTAATGTAAAGACTATGGGGAGGGGGTTCCTTTCAGACCATGGCTTCTTTACTTTTATTTAGTTTAGGTTGAGTAAGATGTTGAAATACTTGGCTTTTAAGAAAAGATGAGTTCAGACAGACACAAACACAATGTTAAGTCTTTAAGGAAACTTTTCATCTGCAACAAGCTTCTCCTCCATTTTCTTGGTTCATACTGACATGTTTTTGGGTGATTGTAGACAAAAATCTATTGGCGGGCAGTTTTCCATGTGTAAAATGTGTTTAATGTTATGAATATATGTGTTGTCATCTTTACCTAATACCTTATCTTGTTTTTAATACCTAACCAGTTTTTTTCCTGCCAAGTCCAGCCTTTATTTAAAAGCTAATTTTGGCTTAATGAGTTAAAATTCAACTTAATACCGGGTAAAAATAGAGCACAAATAGGTGTCCTCCAGCCTACAATCTTACTCTTTACTCTTACGCTTGTGGCTGTATTGGCCCCATGATCGGATGTTGTTGGAAATTCATGTGTTAGCATAAACACAACCATATGTCCTATGCTTTTTTTGTTTTTGTGTTGGTTTGAATACACAAATCCAATCATCAGTCCTGATTTATGACTCCAAGATGTGGTCCTAAATTGGATGTATATCTGATTTGTGGCAATGCGACATGTATCCATGTAGCTTTGTGCTTGGATGCTTGCACCTGCAGCAGCAGCACGGTCTACACTCAGATGAAATGTAATTGTGCAGATGTGCACGTGTATGCCATTTGAATCAATCAGATGCAAGTGGCTTTCAGTACAAACGTAGCTTCACTCACATGACATGACGTCCAGATTTGGGATAATTATCTTTTTACTGCTGTTTTCAGGTTATGCATTAAACCTCTAGCCAATCATTTAATGTCATTATAATAATCATTAATGCTTTTACATTAATATAAATATTAATGCTTTGCTCCTACCATAAAATGCATATTGTCATTGCTGAATGATGTGTTGTTGTGTTGAATACTCCTTGGTTTTGCTTCTCTGTGGTCTGTCGGTGAATATGAATAAGATGTGTCAGCTGTTGTCCTAGACCGGAATGACCATAATGACATCATTTATTTTTTATAAACCTGTTTACGAGTCAACGAATGAGGCATGTACACATTGATGTCATTGTAATTTTGATCAGGCTGTCGCTGCTTTGATGCATAACCAGGTGTCATGATGCCTTCAGGCTCTTAAAGTGCAAGCTGCCACTTGAATGATATATTTCCGTTTGAAGCAGCTGTTGTCAAGACAATCAGCCTTCAAACAGCCCTACATGACTGCTTATGTAGGTTAAGAACAACCATGGCAAATGGCTTCATATCCAGAAAGGTTTTGTGCTGACTTAGAATCCAGGACTATACTCAATAAAACATTAATCTTCTCCACTCTCCACTGACCTGTGCAGTAGGTATGCCTTAGCTTCAGATATGCATTGTGCATCAGAAGACTGACAATTGTGCACCGTAATCCTGAGGGTATTAGGCTTTAGCACTGTGCTCAACGGGCAGCTGAGGCGTAAAATATTCAGGTTGAACAGACTCCGTTGCGACAATAGACTTGAGATACCATGGTCTAACATGATCCCATTTTACATGGACTTTTTGCGCAAATATACAAATATCTACGGACATGTTCATGTTCTGAATGAATAACACAATGTGTTGTGTGAGCACCGCTGTAGTTGCAGCACAGGAGATCATTCATTCATTTATATAGCGGATTTAGCAGAAAATAAACACCCCATAGTATAAAATGTTCTTTATTTTAATAGAATTTCCATCTGCCCTTCCCTTCTTAAACAAGTATTTTAAGAGTAAATGAACACATTATCTTCAGAGCAGACCTTGACTGTGAAATTAATTAGACAACAGAAAAATCCTTACGAGGCATTTTTTACACATAAACATCGGGTATTGCTCAGCGGAAAGCTGGAAAATGGGTTACTTAAGGCAACAAATTAATAATGTTGCCACTTTTGAGAAGTATGTGACAACATCACCCTAGGACTTGGGCACTTGTGCTCATGACGCTTACAACGAGCTGCCAAATAGGTAAACAAATTGTGTTGTTTTGTTTACTGATAAATTGCGTTACATCACAAAAAGGGGGTCTTTAATCTGCTCTTTAGATGGTAATATGTTCAAAACCCACAGCCATCAAAAGCATTACTATTGTGCCATAGCGTAATGTACACGGAAGAATAAAATACAGAAAAAATATGTATAGCGCAACATGTCAATACATTTAACGACAGACTTCCTCCATTGGCTGAAAGGAGCACATACTGTGACGGATTTTTCCTTATTCAGTGTGTTAACATGCACACTCTTAATTTGACCAGGATAAGGAAATACTCCAGTAAAATTGAAAGTCGCCTTGCAAAATTACATTTCTGTGAAAACCAGGGAAGAAACTCTTTCTCTCTCCAGGCTGACAGTAGCAGAGTGTGCTGAGAAAACTTGAAAACACAATTCACTGGTGTTAAAAACAGTTTAAAGGCCACTGCTCGCAGACACATGACAGGAGGCGGAGGTATACACTTCCCTAATCCACCAACTACTTAAGATTTTGAGCAATAAGCAGAAGTACATTTTCGTCATGTCAGAATAATTATTTAAAATGTATGATTATTATACTTATCAAATGCTTATGATGGGTTTAAATCTGCTCCCAACTTAGTCTTTTAGGTAACAGTTTTTTTGTGCTTTATACATTCTTTCTGTGTTGATAGAAAGATTAAACAGTACCTGCAGGATAATCTCCTAATCCTCCCACATGTAAACTGTAATCCATGTGCTTGATACAAAATATAATCTGGTTACACACATTATTCTGGTTTTTGGGTGCATGTTAACATACTGATTTGAGTATTGCCAATACAAATTTACAGAAGTTTGAATATTGGAAAGTGAACATTTGCTTTGAAAGATTCAGTCCCTGAAGTAAAAAAAAAAAAAAAAAAAAAAGTCTAGGATTATAGTGTCAAGATGCGATCGCTGCTGTGCAATTTCTATCGCTCATAAAGTGAGTACATATTTTGAAGCAAGGACAGTATGCATCTGACTGCAGTCTGTGTTTGAGTTACCTCGTTTGAGGTTCACATGATTTTCATGTTGAATTGTACAGATGCCTCAGTCGGACTGGCCTCCTCCGTTTCCTCTTTACGTGGCACATATTCAACCTCTATACTTGACTTGGTGTTGTCTTTCCCCCTACTCCAGAGGAATAGTATTACAAGACAGAAGAGGACCACTCCAAGGAAAGAGATAAATCCCATGGTGGTTGCGATGATGAGTGTCTTTACATCAAATGGAAATGGAACTGTGGCCCGGGTCACGTTAGCACCTTCGTCGCTAGGCTGGTTGGAAATGAAGGCAAATGTCTTGTTTGGCTGGTGGGGCCAATTTCGTGAGTAGCTATGCACAAAAAGGTGAGCAGCTTTGGTGTCATTGCCAGCTGCATTACTTGCGATGCACTTGTAGGTGCCATTGTCCTGGATTTGGGCGTAACGCACCTCCAGCGTACCCTCATGAGACACAGACAGTCTTGACCCCGCCGTTTTGGTGGTGATGTATTCCTTCTTGGGGGACAGCCACATTATGACAGGAGGTGGATCACCCTCAGCCTGGCAGGAAAAGTGAACTGTAGTTCCTTCGTCTACATGGCTTTCTTGAACCTTGTAATCCACGATCCTTGATTTCTCGCAGGTGAAATACTCAGGAGGGAGTATGTCTGGGAAATCCTTGAACTCTTTCCCTTGCACAATCTCAGGTGAAGCACACATGGGCTGCTGCCTGTTAAAGTTGAGCCTCCACCGCCGGCGGAAGACCCACAGTAGGCGACAATCACAGGCCAGCGGGTTGTCATACAAAGCCAGGGTCTCCAGGTTCCCCACAGAGTGAAAGACCGACTCCTCCAGGGTTCTCAAACTGTTGCTAGACACATTGAGCACATGGAGGTGGTTGAGTCCTCTGAATGAGTACTGTTCAATGGCAGCTAATTTCCCGCCAGCCAGATGAAAAGCCTGGAGCTTCTGCAGGTTGAACAGTTGGTTCCCTTCCACAGTGTGAATGGGGTTAAAAGACAGATTCAAAAAGCGAAGATATCTTAGGTGACTGATGGCTTGATAGGGGATATCAGTAAGATTACAGTTTGTGACAGACAGTGATGTAAGGTTGAGTCCAAACAAGCATTTTGGGCTCATAGTATCCAGCGCAGGCATATGAGAGATCTCCAGCACTCTGAGCCGATACAGCCTCTTAAAGGAGTAATCCCTTATGACAGTGACATTGAGATAGCGTAATCGAAGTGACAACAGGTTATGCAGATGGCTGAGGGCATCAGTGGGAACTGAGGCCAGATTGCATCCCTCAATGTTGAGGCTCTCCAGGTTGCTGAGACCATGAAATGATCGTGGTGAGATGAACACAAGGTCGTTGTCACCAACCTCCAAAGCCCTCAGGTTGTAGAGCTCCTGGAACATGTAGTCCAGCAGGATGACAATTTTGTTCTCACTAATATCCAGCTGGGTGAGGTTGTTGAGGCCCGTGAACACCCCCAGCTGAATGAGCTTCAGCTGGTTGTTGCGCAAACCGAGAGTTCGAAGGTTCATAAGGTTGCTAAAAGCCCCAGGCTCAATGGATGAAATAGTGTTTTCATTAAGTTGCAGTTCCTCCAGCTGAGGGTAATTAATGAACTCCTCTGGCCCCAGAGTCTTCAGACGGTTCTTGCTGATGTCTAACAGCCTCGTTTCAGTGGGGATGCCCTCAGGAAGAGTCGCCAGTCTCCGTCGATGACACACGACCGAACGCTCTTGGCCGTTGCAGTCACATCGGGAGGGGCAGCCAGTGGTGGAGCCAGAAAGGACGGTGCCCAGCATCAGGATCAGGATGGGCTGCCAGCACGCCACCAAGTAGCTGTGCCCACCTGCCTCCCCGAGCACCATCCTACTGCTTACCTGCAGAGACATGGGGAAAATTGCATCATTTATAATAGAAGCCGGTGAAAACATTTTGCCAAATCTATACAACCAACAAGCAAGCTGCGTGTGCATATATTGTAGCAAAAAGCAAATATTTTCTTTCGGAGTGGAACACGTAACTGCAACATGAATTTCATGTAAATAAAAGATGTTGTAGGAACACTGTCCCAGCAACAGAACACAGTTCTTACATTTGCAGAGTCAGTGGAATCCAGTTTTCTCCTGTGTGACTTTATCTGCACACCTGTCTCCCCCCCCTTTTCTCTGCATGAAATTTCATTATATTGACTTTCCTCACAAGTAATGGAATCAGCCAATCAATAAAAAGGGCTTGGTCACAGAATGTAAGCATCCTGCTGTGCGAATGTGCTGAAAACAATTACTGCCAATATCAGTGACACACTGTCTCTGCTCTGTACAAAACCATTTTTAATTAGTAGACAAAAATGTCACGCCACTTCTTGCAATGGTTCCCTCAAACATTTGAAAACTTTAACACATCCAGTGCCACAACGAAGCTATTGACCTTGTGGGTGATATGAAACAGAGGCTGCTGCCGAGCGGTGATAGATGGAGACAGATTGTCAGAGGACTTTAAACCCTTATTTGATTCCGACTCGGGCTTGGTTCAAGCTCTACTTCTCACATCAATCGTGCAATTTAATGTTACAGCTACATCTTAGAAGTGTTTCATTAGGAAACATGGAGCTGCCTCTGATTTGATTGCACCATTTTTAATAGCTTTTTTAAATGGAGAAATATAAGTATATGTGATGTGTTAATCTATAATGCATTAAAATAATTTGTCATGAGATCATTAAACAGTAAACAGCAATGTAAAGACATATATCTTTTCATTTTCAAAAGGAGAATTTCCATTGAGAGAGGGTAATCTCTGTTTCTGTCTAAATATTCATCATGTTGTCATATGTGGAAGCTAATAAGGCACTGCAGATACGTTCCATAAGCCATTCACCATACAAAATGCTTGTGTAATAGGTCCTCCAATTATCAGCATAGAGCCTTTCAGAACCTGTTTGTCTGTCTACCATGCGGTTTGTTGCTTTGATAGTGAAGATTAGAATTGCTCCGTTTTATTGCAGCAGTAGGAATTACACAGTGCGAGTGAATTAAAGTTGCATTAATGTGGCTGGGATTGTTGTCGGAGTAATTCCAACGGAACAATAAATGCAGCTTCCATTTTCACTTTCCTCAGAACTGTTAATTTCTTTTGGCTGCACATGTCAGACACTTTGGGCGTCAGTCCAGTGTGTATGTGGCAAAAAGAACACACAGGCGGGATGAAAGTGTCTGTCTGTAGCTCCTTTGTGACATCCCACTCCCGTCTCTCACTAATTACACGCCTGTACCAATGGACAGCATGTACTGTAGGTTCCTCTAATGGGATGGTGTTATTTTTTTATATTTTTTTATATATATGTACTCTGCTGGCCTCTGCATTTAAACACAGCTCAGCTGTGAGCCATGGTGACAGGACTCTGAACCTCAGGAGTATAAAGTGAAATGATCTATTTAATGCAGAAAAAAGGTGACATGAATATGATTTTTATCAGGAATATGAATGAGGATAAGGCACACTGAATTCATGGAAAACAAGCACATGCAAATGTGGTAAGGATTTATTTTTTTCAAACCAGAGTAACATGCATGATTTATGACTCAGAGTGTAGTAAGGACAGGGGTACTATCTGTGTAATCTGGCCTCCGTTTCACATCTTTTCACTGTATTTTGACCTTGAACTGAAATTCTAAAAACAATACAGATTGGAAAAATACCTGTTCAACCTCAATCCTCCTGTGTGCAGCTTTAAGTCTACATGTTTAAAATACTCTCTGTCTCGAGAATTTCAGCTCTTGATCTGCTCTCACTCCACACCAGTTTTTTTTTTTTTTTTATTTCTTCCATACTGTGCAGGAGAAGAATATGAGCGGTCAAGCCTTTTCTCTCTGGCTTTTTATGACTGCTTGCATTTTCTCTGTGGACCTTTCACCCTGTCATCGTCTTCTCTCAAAAAGCATGTCTGGGCTCACCATTAGTGTCTCGTTGCCCTGAGCCGCTGCGTCTCCTCTCTCTTGGCGCTGTGCGGTTTGATACAGGGCAAAAACCCAGGCAGAGAAAGGTGTGCGCTACTAATGGGTCACTGAATGTCTGCAAGCAGCATGCAGACAAATAAGCTACAGTACATGCACCGGTGCATACGTGCCCTGCAGCTGCTTTCAGGGTTTTTAGTTAAACACCTTTGTTGTGCTATTAAGATGTTTACATTGCAAAGGTAATTGGGCCATTGAAGAAAAATGATTGTGTATTTTCTATTTACAGATGGAAACAAGAATTCCATTCAATTCAGACTCTCTTCTTTCTGGGAGTAAAGAAGCCCCATTTCCAGAGCAGGAAATATTTGGGCCAACATTGAATTTGCTCCAATGGAGTTTAAAAACAAAATGCAGTTCACTCCGCAGCCTCTAGGGGCAGGCTGCAAAAATAAGTCCATCCCCATAGATTCCCATGTTATAAGGGTTGACTTTACAGCAGAAATCAACATGTTTGTAGCCTTGTATAAAAATTGTTTTGGTTCCATTTTTGGTGACAACTCCACGGGGGTGAATGTTTGTGTAACTCGCTCGTTTCAATTATTTTAAAATTACACATAATTATGGGTGCGGATGGCTCTTGAACGTGCCGACTCACAGCGTGAGCTTCCTGCTTCCGTCATTCCTGCCTCAGCTCCACTCCTGCTCCACCTCTGGTGGGCGCCTGTATTGGGAGTTTAAGGCTGGTTCTGATGCTGCCAACATAGTGACAGTCAGAGCCTCCCACAGGGACTCAAAATGGCTCTACTGGTGACGTCACAGACACTCCATATTTATGCACTGTCTATGCTCTAGCCAAAGCCTGTTTCACAGCATCATTTGGTAACAAATTCTTTCAGTAGCTGAGCTCATATGTAGCATATTATCCTGTCTACTCTTTATTTCAGAAGAGTGGTTTATAATAATCAGCTGATTATTAACTAAACTATAATTTATCCATGTTTACGTTTGATGCACCTCTGAGGAGGCCAAATAACACCCTCAAACACATCATAATGAATAACTGACTGTAAAGTAACTATGTTGTATTCAGAAGCCTGTGTCCCAGCTGGGTAGTTTAACTTGCAGCTGTTGTCTTGAATCATGAATGCCGCCTGAGATCTGAGATGATCTCCTTTTGAAATATTACATAATTTTTTATTTTTTTCAGTGCACCTGCAGTTTGGATAAAAAGCAAAGTGCAGCTTATTGATCCACCTTTGAAGCAGCATTGCTCTGATCATGTTTTGTTTAAACCTTCAATGTGAGCATTACATTTCAGAAATGTGAGGTTATTGTTTACTTAATATCTGAAGTTAAACTATACATTATACTGCTTTATTTATCGTTATCCATTTATGACCAAATTATCCTCACTCCACCATTTCTACCTTCTAGTCTTCTTGATTACTGTGTGTGCTCATTAGCAGGTCTCTTACATATCCGGCAACAGTTTATAGAAGAAGGAAAAAGAAAGCTGGGAAGTAAATATGTGCTGGGTTTAAAAGATGAAAATTGCTTCCACTGCTATGTTTGTGTTCAAGTGACAAATTAAAAGCAAACAAAACAAAGTCAAAAAGCAAACAAACACGAAACCCTTGCAGGCTGCAAGTGTAGTGTTTGTGGGAGATAACGGTGGGCAAGTCTTTCATAACACAGACTTGTAGGAGACCGAGCCACACCTGCAGGATGCGATAGATCGTCTGTGCTTCCAGGGAGTTTAGATAGAAGCCAAATCTCTTTCATGTTCAGATAGTGTGGACAGATCTTAACCTGCAACAGCTTTACAGCTTAACAGCAATGATTTTATACAATTGTATAATGGCAGTCAGAGTAACTAAATGCAGAGTGAGCACAGACACTTCAAAGCTGTGTCACAGTAAATGTTGCTAATCAGCATGAGCAATGAAACACGAAATCCTCCAGAGTTAAAGAAGGAAGTGCATGCTCTGATGATCCACCATGCCAGCATCAAATGCTTAGAAAAGGACAAAATGGTTCAGTGCCTGGGAATTACCCTTGTTAAGATGCAGAAAAACACCTGCATGAGGTCGGCAAACTCTCAATCTTTCTTCTTTCTCTGACAGAAGTATGTCAGGCTCTTGGTCTTTTGCCTCTGGAACGCTGCGTAGCAGATCCCCCCCACATCCGGACGTATTTTGGGTGGAGATGGTGTCAAACGAAGTCGGGGGATAATTATAGTGATCATCATGGAAGACAAGCCATGCTTGTAGTTTCTTTTTAAAGGAAAAAAAGTGAAAGTGTTTGGCAGTATTTAAGTACCTGTGTCAGTGTGTATGTCTCCATAACAGAAAATAGTTCCTCAGACTGCAGCTCCCTCATAGCCTGCTTCAAAACACCTCGGGCCATGGAGTGAGAGTTCCATGGGGATCTAAATTAACCTAGACCAACTCAGAGCTCCTCATACAGCCCTTATCCATCATACTTAGGGATCAGAAGGCAAACAATTGTGAAGTTCACCTGTATTTGGAGACTTTTATTTACTTAAAGTAACCTTGTGCACTGCTTTACAAACATTTCTGTGGGGAAGAGGTTCTATAAGCAGCAGTTGATGACTAACCAGTGCAGAAACAATGTCAGCCAGCCCAGTCTCATCCCATAATGTGAAATAGTCGCACAGTTTCAAATGTATTGTTTCATGCATGAAATGAGTCGTCCACTATGATTCACCACAACCTTTGCCTTAGCTAAACCTAACCTTACCCTCGTGTTTATTGCTTAAACCCTAATCAGATAGTGTGTGTGATGACCAAGCGGCAACCTTTGGGGCTCAAAGTGGAAGCCCATGCGGAAGTGTCAAAACTTGTAATTCACGCCGCAACAGCTGGGGGCTGGCTCCAAAAGCGAGTAATTTCCCATAGACTCCCATGTTAAAATGGCCGACTTCACAGCAGAAAAAAACATGTTTACAGCCTGGTACAAAAAACCACTCTGGTCTCAGATGATAGGTTCTCTTCTAGTGTCAATTGTAGGGGGGGTGAATTTTTTTACAAGTCACTCATTTCAATGGTATTCTGACTTAAAATTATGCATAATTATGGGCGTTGCCGCTTGAGTGACAGACAGTTGACGTATCACAGCGTGAGTTTCCTGCTTCCACGATCGCTCGCCCCCCTAAACCCCGCTCGTGCTCCCCCTTTTTGTCCATATTTGGAGTTTTGGCGGACGTGACGCTGCCAACATGGTGGCGGTCATCAACGTCCTGGAACCTCCCACTTCAGAAACAAACGGGTGACGCCACGGAAGCTCTGTCCATAGTTTTTACTGTCAATGGTGATGACATGAAGCACACCTGGAACTCCTCCTCCACCACCCCTTCTTTATACCATGGCATGGGGACAAAATGGCTGAGCGCACATGCAAAAATGTGATTTCATAAAGAAAAATGGCCCATTTGGAAACAATACATCAAATTACGTGATAATTTCATGTAGTAAAATTTACATATGATATCAAAATATTTCAAACCTAACCATAAAAATTCCTCATAAAAATAAGAAGAAATCATCTCTAGTCCCATGGTACTTTTTCAATAAATACTGAAGCTTTAGTATCTCCGCTGAGGGATTTTCAGTTTGACAGGTGTCAGGCCTGTGTAGATGAATGGCCTGAAAGATAGTGAGGGACAGGCAGTGATCATACCAGCCTGTTCTCCAGCCAAACATCGCCAGCAACTGTGCTTAAAGGAACAGAAAACGATGGCGTCTTGCAGGCTCTCTTTCTGGCTCCGTACAGTTACTGCACTCGTTCAAATGCAAAAACTCATCCGGCCATCATAGTGGTGGAGGCTGGCCAAGGATGCTATAGGCTTTCATAGGTAATACATATTTAATCACCAATCC